>NW_028258173.1:151515-303030 GCF_053883595.1 Heterocephalus glaber | reverse complement strand
TTGGTAAGCTGAGCCCCAGCTGACGTGAGCTCCCACCCCTGCCCCGGGCAGCTCCTGACTCTGCCTCCGCAGCAAACCGGTCTGGCAGCGTGGGCTGCAGGGGCCAGGGATTGGTTCAGTGAGATCTCTTCCTTGAGGGCAAGATTGTCCTGAAAAATCAGGAAATGGCATTGCTCAAAGCTATGTCTTGTTCTCCCTGGGCTTCTGAGGCCCAGCTTGTGAGGGAGACACTGGACAGCCTTGTGCCACCCAGAGAGGCAGTCCTCGTGGTGTCTCCGAGTGACCCAGGAGCACTGGGCACTGTTACTTCCTGACAGGGTGCTGGCTCTTCTTACGGTCCCGGGACATTCAGCCAAAGACAGGGCTCAAATTTTACTTGAGGAAGTATGTGATTTTCAGTTTGTGAAAAGATGGATGGATACTAAGTATAGTGTTAGTCTGGTATTAAATTGTGTTTTTACTTCAGGGCTGGGAATGTAGAGCGTTTACCCAACCTATGTGAAACCCTGGGTTCATCCTCAGCACTGAAAAAAAATCAGAACAACAGGATTATTCTTGCTCAGTTGAAAGCAGGGTTTTGCTTTTGAGTGTTGTAGAATATTGCACAAATAAGAAAAGCTGAGTTAGGTGAGCTCTGTTTCTCACTGGGCTGGAGTGGGAATATGCAGAGCTGTGTGCTTCCCTTGATTTCAGGGCCTGGGTCTGTGCTGGGTGGAGGCACACCGCAGGTCTTGTCCCAGCAGCTGTGCCTGGGGCTGTCCTGGAGTCTCCTCACCTCCCTGAGACTGGGTAGAACCCTGGCTCTTGCAGCCGTCCTGCTGGGGTGGTGGAGGCCTGGCCTCTGGAGCAGTGGTTTGGGGAGGTGCGTTCCTATTTATATATGTAATGAGTATCGTTAAACCTATTTGTATTTGAGACATACATACTAGTATTTCTAGATAAGCCAGTTGTGTTTTTTCAGTGTGAAAGTAGTTTTTAAAAATTGAGTCCAAATCAAAATACTCTTCAAAACCCTGTTGCTACTGTGGACACACACTTGTCATGGATTAACTTGGAAGCCTGCCCTAATGGAAGCAGTGGGTCCAGGCATTGTTACGTTCACTCTGTGTCCTGTGAAGGAAATCTGATGAAATGTGTGGATGAGGCAGTAGCTGTTGTGAGATGTTTACCTGAGGGGAGTGTGTGCCAGGCTCTGTGCTCAGTCTGGTCGCTCCCTCCTCAGGGATCTCTGTGGACCATCCTCAGCTCTCAGCTGTGGCTGCTGTATGCTAAAAGCAAGGCCGCCTGTGATCTCACCGCCCAGACTGCTGCCTGTTGCTAGGAGCGGGCTCCCGGGGCTTCTCTGAGCACCAGACTTCATCTGGTGATTGTGCATGGGTTGGTCCTGCAGCGGCTGCCCTGGCAGCTGGAGGAGTCTCCAGGGTGGGGATCCTGATCTCCTGGGCTCCTGGGTGTTGATGCCAGGCACAGGGAGCGCTGTGTGGAGGGAATGTGTGCCGGCCCTTGGACCTGGGATGGGTGGTGGCACCAGGCAGGGAGCCCCACTTGCCCTGCAGATCGCATGTGCAGCCACAGAACTGCTTGTGAAGATTTTAGGAAAAAGGTGGCAGGGGTGGAGGCCTTGGGGAGGGCCTGAGATACTCGGGCCAACCCAGGAGACTATCCAGGGCTCAGCCTGCTGGGCTGCATCGTCTTTGGCTGAGGCACTGGGCCCACAGGGGCCTGGGGTTCTCCGCAGTGGCCGTGGCCAGCCTGCCTGGGCAGGGGTAAGGGTCTGCAAGCACAGAGTGGAGGCCCTGTCTTGCTGCCTTCAAAGGGTGGTTGAAGTGACTGGAGTCTGGGACAGGTGGCAGGCTCTCGGTAGGGTGGGAGAGGTGGTTTAGGGCTGCTTCTCGTCTGCTTGGTCCTCTTGCTGGTTCAGGTTCCCATGTGAAGTAATTCTGCACAGAATGGATGGATGGGTGACTCCAGGAATTCTGTGTGAAGTGTGAACTTTAATGGTGATCATTGGAGCCCACATTTCTTGGTGGCAGATGTTGAATGAAAGCAGAAATTCTTAGTTGATTTCTTTTTTATAGAAAACACAACTTTATGGATTTGAAAATGCAAATCTCTCATTAGAATGTAAGTATAATACTTAAATTTGTTGATTCTGAGAAAGTATGTAGGGTACCAGACTTGTTTTGTTAAGAGCAGCAGGTGTGCAGCTCTGAGTCACTGGAAGATCACATTTACCCAGGGCTCAGCTTAGTGACGTCTGTGACTCCGTTCATAGAAGCCACTGTGCCACCCTGAAACAGAAGCCACCTTAAGATGTCCGTGCTAGGCAGAGATGAGTTTCCTGCAGTTCGAGGCAGGTTCTCCCTTCTCATCGTGGCTACCATTTGCTGTGTAATAAGGAGTTCAGAGAGGGGAAGACTGGCCTTCGGTGACTCACTGTGCTTTAAAAGCCACATCCATCGCGTTCTGGCAGTGAGAGCGTGAGACACAGTGTCTGGGAACTGTCCCGGCCCCCAGCAGTGTCAGGCAGTTGTTCTTCAGAACTCTTCTAACTGAATCACTGTGCACTTGATGAAGCCCAGAGACTGGAGTCCAGGGGCCCTTCCTCGCTCCCCACTGTGAGCTGTGCACTGACCTGCAGTCCACGCGCCCCACCACGTCCACGTGTCCTCTGCCCAGTGCACCCAGGGCCCAAGGGCACTCGATTGTATCTCCTTTGTCCCCTTCACTCTGCTATGGCTCCTCCATCTTCCCTTGTCTTAAATGACCTTGGGATGTTGTTAAAAATGACTGTTTTATTCAGATACAATTCACACACCATAAAACTCACCTTTTACAGTGGCAAGTGGTATGGTTCAAAGTTGTGCAACTTGCTTCACTGTCCAATTCCAGCATGTTCTTTCTCCCCCATGTTTGTAAATGGCCACCACCCCACCTACATTCTGCTGTCTGTCCTGGCGATGACACTGTGGCAGAATGACCAGGCGGGCTTGACAGGGAGTGATATGGGGCCATACCTTCCCATGTGCCATGTTGGGTACGTGGTCTCCACCAGCCCTGGGCTGAGGACTTTGGTCACCTGGAAAGGCGGGGCTTGCTGGCAGGGGTCCACTGGAGGTGACTGTCCTTCTGTAATTACGATTGTGCCCGGGGCCCCCCAAATCCCTGCTGCCCAGGTATGCCAGCGAGCTTCCTGTCACTGACAGTGATCAGTGTGTGAGGAGAATAGGTTTATTTTGGCTCACAGTAACCCTCTCCCCCCACCCCTGTGTACTGGGGACAACCCAGGCCCTCCTGCATGCTGGGCAGGCGCCCCTCACTGAGCTGCTCCCCAGCCCTGCCTTACGGTTTCAGAGTTCATCTGTGGGCAGCTGGCTCATTGCTCTAGGCCTGTGTCAGCACAGCGGATCATGGCAGGAGCATGTAGTGAAGGCCTGCTCATCTCATGAGAGTGCTGGCCCGCTGTCCACAGTGTCCTGCTTCCTCCACTAGGCCCCAGGTGGCTCCACCACCTCCCACAGTGCCATGCGTGGCTAAGCCTTCAGCACTTGGGCTGTGGGGCACACTCCAGGTCAGACTGCAGTGCTGGATGTCCCATGCTATGTGGACTGAGGGTGATTTTCTGTATCCCTCTTGCTTGGACATGCATGTCCAGGTTGCAGGTGCTGCCACCATTACTCAGGTCCTCCAGCTTTGGCTGTCCCCAGCAGGCGCCCATACCCTTTCATCAAGATGCTGCTCTTACTGTCAGCACTGTCTTACTTTCTGGTCCCACAAGAGGCGCTGTCCTGTCCTGGCCAGTAACCAGCTCCTCCCACCAGGTGATGTTTGGAATCCAGGACTCGGGTACCTGGTCCTCCTGGGACCCCTCCATGTGCGGGTTGATGGCCCCATCCACGCACACTGTCCCCACCCCAGGTGCCTGGAGCATGTGGTGGCCCGGAGCAGGGAGCTGGGAGTCTGGGACCAGCCCGGGAGTGAGGGCTCCATCTTGTCTCAGCTCTGCAGCCACGGTCCCTGTGTCTTCCCATCCCACCACCCTGAGACCACACCCTGGGAGCTCAGAGGGATGAGGGGCTGGTGGAGAGAAGAAGCGTGTGGAGTGGGGACCTCTGGGTCACCAAAGTGGGTTTGAAAAGGCTCTCTTCTCCCTGTCTGTGGCATGGGGCAGACTGCAGCTGCCTTCTGTGCTCCGGAGGTGTTTCCTGGCCACCAGCACATCTGCGGTTTTTTTTGTTACTATGACAAATACTGAAGCAGGCTGCTTTACGAAGAAAAGGTTTATTTGTCATCACAGTTTTAGTCCGAGGTCAGAGGCTCTGTCTCGCGATAGGTTGCCTGCTGCTGGGTGGTGGACATCAGATGGAGCGGTGCATCTGCTCTTGCCAGTGTGCCTCTGTGCGTGTGTGTACCTGGTGCACGTGTGTGTGTGTGTGTGTGTCTTTGTCTTTTGCACGTGCATCCTCTTCTCATGCCAGGAGGACTCAACAAGGAGCTCCACCCTGCAGCCCTCTTGTTGCTGTGGTTAGATGTGGACCCACCAGTGGGGGGTGCCTGGCTGGTGTGTGCTGGTCCTCTGTGGCTATGTCTGTCTGCTCCTTGAAGCTCATGCTGCGGAAGGCGTGGGCAGCTGTTGCCCTGGTGCCTGGGATCAGCCATGTGTCTGGGCTCTGCCACCTGTGGCTTTCATCAGACCTGGGTTTGGCCAGCCTGGGGGCGCTGATGTCTGGGAGGTCACGGTGCTCTCATGGCCCCAGCCCTCAGGTGAGCAGGTGGGTTGTGAATGAGCAGAGAGGGAGAGAGGGCTCCTGGCATTGTGCAGCCTGCCTCACCTTGGGCTTCCTTTAATCGGCCATGTCCTCTTTCCACAGTGCCTTGGTCGTCGCTTCAGTGTTCGACCGGAATGTGAACTGCAGGAGAGCGGCCTCGGTAAGTGTTTTGTTCTCACACACTCGCTCTGCCGGAGGTGTGGCCGGCCCTAACTGACCCTGGCGGCAGTGAGGGCCTCAGTGTCTCTTGGGTGGGACTATGTGAGGAAAGCAGAGCCAGCAGTTCATTTGCCTGGGTTTCCTGGGAGAAGACAGTGGGTCTTGTGCATCTGACATGTCCGGGCTGTGGGACAGGCGCCCTGGGATGGGGCACAGGCACCTGGAGGCAGGACAAGCCACGGGGCGGCGGGGGTGGGGTGGGGTGGGGTGGTACCCTTGAGCCTTCAGGGCAAGCTGTTGCTGAGCCGTGCTCAGCTCTGCCACCTGGCCATGCTGGGTAGGCCCCTGGAGGGGCCTTCATACACCTTGGCTGGAGTTCGGAAGTGGGGTCCTTGGAGAGCTGAGGGCCTTGCCAGTTCTGTGGTGACCTGGAGAGGTGCCAGCACATCCCCCTGCCCCACTGCCTGCCTGGGCTGGCTGTGAGTGGTGAGGCTCAGGTCTCTCTCGGGGCTCCTGCAGGCGTCTCCTGGGTGTTGCCCTACAGGATTGCACCTGGCCACTGGGTGGATCATCAGTGACTTGGGTCAGGTGGCTGGTGGGGAGCTGCCCCTAAGCAGGCCGTCAGGCAGCCACGGCGGTCCCCACAGGGCCTGGGTCTAGAGAGTGGACTTGGGGAGTGGGGAGCCAGGCTGCTGGTAGCGGGCCGTGCAGCCAGGAGCTCCCTGAGACTTGAGGCTTGCCGGAGACTGAGCTGTGCCACTCACTGTGGCTGCTGGGCTGGGAGGTGTCGAGGGGAGAGGGTGCGGGATCCCAGGGTCAGTGGCACAGGAGGGTCAGTGGCACAGGAGGATCAGTGGCGTGTGTGCTGTGATGCGGAGGTGTTCTGTGGGATTTGGTGGGAGGGGTTCGTAGAGGAAGCCAGGGCAGGCTCAGGGGTGGGGCGGGCAGCCACCCTGCTCCACTCTGGTCAGCTCCTGAGATGGCAGGCCTCCTGTCGTTGGGTGCTTGGGAGGGCGGGCCAGTGTGCCTTGGTGCAGTGTAGGTCTCAGTGGTTCCCAGGTTCCCACGGAGGAGGGGCGCTGCTCGGTGTGGAGGTAGGAGATTGTCCCAGTGCCCGAGGACCAGTGTCTCGTGGGAAGCGGATGGAGTCTGTGCGAGAGATGGCGGAAAGCAGCTCTGGTTGGTGGTTCGTCAGACTTGAATTTGTGTACATGGGCCATCGGTGTTTCCTTTTGGCTGTGCTGGGAATGGAATCCAGGCCTCCTGCATGCTGGGCAAGCTTGCTCCACCACTGAGCTGCATCCCGGCCCTCCTTTGGTAATTTCCAGCAAAACGAGTGAGAAGAGATGACTGCGGGGGAGTCTCCAAGACATGCTGCGAGTGTGGGGTAGCCCGGGCAGGGGTCCGGGGGGTGTTCCGGTCGGTGCCTGTTGGGCCTGGGGGCCTGAGATGCGGGCAGGGGGCCTCTCAGAAGGGCGGGGTGAGTGCCCCGGGAGAGGGGCCATCCCCGGGGAGCACCCGGGTGGGGTTTGGGGTCCTTAAGGACATGTGCTCAGGATGCAGGACAGCCAGGTGTAGGGCAGCCCTGTGAGCCCCAGTGCCACGCCGACTGGGCTCTTCTGCTGTGCCTGCAGATCCCCAGCAGCAGCAGCAGCAGCCTGAGCCTTGTGAGGGAAGCAGGTGGTCAGGTGTGGTCGGCTGTCTCAGGCTGAGGGCTCTGTGCTCCCCACTCTTTCCAATGCTTTGCTGGGGAGCCAGGATTCATGCCGAGTCTTCACACCTTTGCCCTGATGGTTATCCGGCACAGTAGCTGTAAGACTCTCAGACATAGTAAACATTTATGCTAAATCTGTACCTAAAAGTTAACTTTTATGTCTTCTTTATAGTGACCTAAGACATTTTTATGGAAGCAGTAATAAAATCAAAGCACTTACAGCTTTATGCACCCTGGGGATGAGGTGAAATCAAAGTATATAAACCATTTTTTTCTTCAAGTTAAATTAAAACTTTAAAGTTGGCAAGAAATTCTTTGGACTACACATCACCTAAGGTTCACCTGCTTAGTAGCAGACTGCAAAATTAAGACAGAAGTCAGACGTCTGAGGTCATGGGATTCCTTTTTCCTTCAGTGCTGGGAGCTGAACCCAGGGCCTTTTGTGCTGAGGTAGGTACATCCTCAGGCCCTTTAATTTTTTTTTCTTTTTTGAAGTATGAGGAGCAAGTGCCTACTGATCAGGAGCGAAGCTGCTCTTTTGGGCAGACCTTCCATGCTGACTGGTATTTGTGTGCTCTGGGTGCAGGGGCCACCGGCAGGGCTGAGCCTTGCACTTGTGGCCCAAGGCCCGACCTGCCTGGCTCTCTCCTGGCCCCATCCCTCCAGCTGCTGGTGCTTGGCACTGTCCCCTCGTCCTGGGCTTCAGCAGTGTCAGGGCTGTGGTGCTTCCCCGATGGCGTCGAAGTGGCCACCTCGCCCCTCAGTGCTGGTCCTCCCTGCAGCCTGGAGGAGGCACTCCTGCGGGTCCGCAGCACCTGGGGCTGCAGCCGAGGTCAGCCCTGCCCATGTGTGGTGGCAGGTTCTTCAGCGATCTTGTGGATGGATGAGGTTGCTGGCTTTGTATGCTGGAAGGTCCAGCAGCCTGCTACTGCTGACTCTGAGGAGGTTCTCCCACTGCCGAGGGACAGGGCAGTGAGATGGCCCTCGAGGCTCTGGGGATCCAGGCAGGAGTGGGAGGAGTCGAGCTGGGGCACCTCTCTGACAGCCAGAGAAAGGCAGGAAGGCCTCTATTTAACCGCAAAGTTTTCATGTCTTTTGCATCCATCACTTCATTTGATGCATAGTGCCTAGACTCTTAGAGCACTTGGAGATAATTGAGGTTTACATGCAGTTAAAATACGGAGTGAGCTTCTGTGCCCTCAACATTTTCCCCCGGTAATAAAATTTTGCAGTTTCCATGAAACATAGCGGGGAAGCAGACCCCCCCTGCCTCGGTCCTGGTTGGGCTCCCTGGTCTGTCCGTCTGCAGGACATCCCACATCAGCCCTTTTGACCTCGGCCACCTCTTTCCTAGCTGTTGGCACCACTGCTCCAGCTCGGTGATACTGCTGTTCCTGGAATGCTGTCCGCGTGGCGTCCACGGCGCGTAAGCTTTGGAGCCCGGCCTTCCCACCAGGCACATGCTCCTGAGGCGCTCGGAGGCTGTGCCACAGTGTGTGTGGCTGTTGGGGCACACCTTGATTGCCTTGATTGCTGCTGGCTTGGGCCTGTGAGAATGGGGCTGTGGCGTATCTGCAATCCCAGTGCACTGGGAGGCTGAGGTAGGAGGATTGCAAGTCTGAGCCCAGCCTGAACAACTTAGTGAGACCCTGTCTCAAAATGAAAAATGAAAAGGGCAGGAGATGTAGCTCCGTAAAGGCCCTGGGTTCCATCCGCAGCCCTTGGGAAGAAAAAAAGAAAAAGGAAAAGCTTTGTGGATGCCGTGTGCGGTGTGATGTGAGGATGCCTTCTCCCTGCAGTAACGCCAGGAGACAGCTGCTGGGCCGCATCCTGACCCCAAGGGCTGTGCTGGGCCCCGCCCTCCCAGCGCTGCATGTGGTCACTGCGCTTGGTGGCAGCCTTGCTGTTGGTAGTGTGGGGTTTGACTTGCGTTTCCCCGAGGGCAGGTGGCGTGAGCCTCTGCTGCTTCCGTCCTCTTTGGTCATAAGTTCCTCTTAAGTCTTTGGCCTGTTTTCTGGTTGGGTCATCTGCTGAGTTCATTTCGTGTTCTAGGCACCTGTCCTGGGTGCGAGGACTGCAAGTCCGTCTCTCTGGGGTTTGGTCTCCCACAGAGCGGGGCTCAGGTTTCTATGGGCTGTGTTGTCTGTGTCAAGGCTGAGGGACCTGCCCAGTGTGTCGTCCTCTCAGCCTGTGCATCACGATCGCTCCCAGTGTGGTCAGCTTTAAGGTCTGGCAGGTACTTCTCCCTTTCCTTTTCCAAGATTGTTTTGCTGCTCTGGAACTTGGGCTTTTCCACATAAATCTCCCACTATTTTTTTACCTTTCAGATGATGCTACCAGAATAGTAAATGTGTCCCTAAATATTACTGTTCAAGTCGACTTTATTTTGCAAACTGTTTTGGTTGTTTTTTTTCTTTAATGTGTTTACTATAAAATTTACAAAATGGTAATCACAGATATCAAGTCTCTGCCCAGTTTAGAAGGTATGGAGAGCCAGCTTAGGCTGTCTTCTGAGGTTTCTACCTCAGCCTGAGCCCTGCTCTGGGGACAGCCATGAGCGTTCTGTGTACTTTCTGGTCGTGTCGGGCTGTGGTCTTCAGCTCCTTGACATTCTACGTGTCCTCAAATGCTCAGGAAGCCTGTCTGTGCTGGACTGGCTGCCCAGGCAGGGGTGTCCTCCCTGGTCCCCCGAGTTTGGCCCTGGGCCCCCGTGTGCTGTTCTTGCACCTGTTGGAGGCATGTGCAGCTCTGCTTAGCTCCATATGAGGTCCCGTGTCTACCCCTGTCCCCAGCCCAGGCTGGGGGACTCAGCTCTGGGTACTTTGAGGGAGTCTGAGACCCATTCTGGTGACAGACAAGAAGTGAGGTGTTGTGTCACCTGGCCAGCTCCTGCCATGCTCACCTGTGTGGGTCAGGGTGGAAGAGGGAGGAGCCACCCAAGAGGTGAAGAGGATTTACCCTGAAGCATTCAGTTTTTCGTTTTGTTTAAGGTCAGACTTTATTTTTATTTCACTTTTTTGTGGTATTGGGATTGAGCCTAAGGCCTTTAATACTGATACACATCCCCAGCTGCTTCTTAAAAATTTTTAAATGTAGAACAAGTTCTCTATAAGTTGCCCAGGTTGGGTTCAGATTTTCAGTCGTCTTGCCTCAGTCTTCCAGAGTCCTGGGATTATAGGTGTGCACCTCCACGCCTACCAGATGAGACTTTTTCAGTCCCTACCTGGTGCCCAGTGTACATGACTCGGGCTCCCAGAGAACTGGTGGGAGAGGCTGTGGGACTGAGGCAGGTGGCCTTAGGAGGTAGCCACAAGGTGTCAGTTGACAGTGACAAGCCGTAAAGGAAAAGTGTTTACATTGTTGGCTTTTATTTAACCCACCTCTTGGCTCTTTCTGCATTGATCTCTAGGGTGAAAGCTACGTTCTCTGTGAAAGACCGCTTTTCAGAATGTCTGATTTTGTAAACTGGATTCTTAAATTGTGGTGTTAAAGGACACGAGGATGTAGGACAGTGACAAAGGACCTTAGGGCCTAGTGCAGCCAACAATGAAGACTCTTATGTAGAAAGTGAAGCCATGGGTCATTTGCACTGCTCTGTGTTTGTTTTGAATCTGTCTCCGTGTTCACAGAACCAAACCTCACTTACCTGCTCTCTTTGTTCTTTCTTTCCTCAGGCTGCCTTCCAGGAGAATGTGGGGAGACAGGTATGGCTGCTTTGTAAACCTTCCTTCCTGAAACTTCCTGTAGCTTTGGAGGTGGGATGGTGAAAGCTGTGAACTTGGTGTTTTACACTATTGGACATGGTAAAGAACTCACCTCAGGGGTAGCTATGAGCCCCAGAGCCTGCGGGAGGGCCCTGGACACTGACCTCCGCAGGTGGGTACTTCATGACGGTCAGGAGTCTCCTTGCACATCGCTGAGGCTGCCACGTGGCAGGTGCCCGAGTGCAGCAGAGGAGTCCTGGCCCCATCCCGGCCCACATGGTATCAGCTCTGGCCTTGCCTTCCCAGAGCCTGTGTCCCGTGACCCTGCCATGCCCACTGGCATCATAGTTGTGCCCTCTGACATTGGTACCAGCACACCCAGAAAGTGGACGCAGGCCTCCTGTGGTGAGACACAGACACATCGGAGTGTGTGGTCTGCTTGGCCTGGCCCGACAATAGACCACAGGCTGGACGGGCCGGGTTTTGGTTGTGCAGTAGCTGCAGGGATGGACCTAGGTAGGGAGTAGGGTCCCCACAAGGAACTGTGAGGAGGTTGGACAGGGTGACAGGTGTATCAGTTCTAGGGTCTCACAGTAGCAAAGGGGCCAGGGGCTTGAGATGCTGCTCTGCATGAGGAAAGTGGAGAGGTAGAGTCGGGGTGTGTGCAGGAGGGAGCGGAGGCCTAGGCTGAGAAGAAGAGTTCTGGGCAGGCCAAGGGGTAGGTGGATGTCCTGGGGGAGACAGCAGCCTGAGGTACCCTGGGCCAACGCTGGCACCTCGGGAGGAAGTGGGTCACAGGTGGCCCCGGGGCAGGGCATAGGTGCCAGAAGCAGCAGCAGGTGTGCAGACAGTGGCCCCGCATGGTGCATGTGGCCTAAGTGGGCAGCCGGGGCCCAGGTGTGCATCACTGGGTGTGGAGGCAGGGGAGGGCTGCTGAGATCCCTCGTCGGAGGTGTTTGGCTGGTGGTGGGTAGGGAGTGGCCCGGGATGCACAGGGAGCGACCACCCTTCCTACCAGGGCCACTCGCCTGGGCCAGATGCCACAGCTGGCTAAGCAGGACGGCTGGCCACAGGGTGGCACTGGTTTCACCTCAGCCTTCCGCGGCCTTTGGTGTTGGTGTCTTTTCCTGGGGATGGCACCCAAAACCGGTGGCTCGCAGACTAAGCGGGTGGCAGAGTGGCCTGGAGTTTGGGGTGTGGTGGGATGGGGACCGAGAACAGAGCTTCAGCGGGAGGCCTGGCCCGCTGACTCCTGCCAGGAAGAGTTCAGCCATCTTTCTGCTTGGACTTGAGCGTCATAGCAAGAGGGGTGCACATGGGTTCCCCCAGGACCGCCCTGAGGACCAGGCCCGGCACTCTGCTTGCCTGCACGGCCAGGCCTCAGGTTGCAGGGACCGTGGCACCTGGCTTGGCTATGGTGTCTTTCTGTATCCTGCCCCTGCTCTTTCAGCCTGGGGAGACCCTGCAGGGTGGGTACAGGAAAGTGGGAAGCTCCCTGTGGCTCCCAGGACTTGAAGGAGATATGGGGCCCCACCTGGTGTACCCCAGTCAGTGCCACAGGGGGAAGGCTCACCTTTGACCTTGGGGAGCACCAGGCAACCCCTGACCGGGGGACTTGCTGGGGCGGCAAGTTGGGCCTCTTGTGCTTCATTCTGCTGTGAACATGGCCGACTGGGATTGCACTGGCCAGGCACTGTGGAGCGACCCGGGGCATGCTGCATCCTCCCAGAGCCCCAAGGGTCCAGCTTAGCATTGGTCATCAGGGCCACAGTGCTGCACACGAAGAGACAAGAGTCACCTGGAAGGGTGGGCAGAACTGGAAGTCTGAAGGCCATCTCCTCTGTGGGTTGAGCAGTTGAGAGAAGGGCAAGCACTTGGGGTCCGCGTGTGAGGTGCTTGGACTTGGCGCCACTGTCTGAAACCTATGTGCGTCAGAGGTTGCTGAGGCAACTGGGGAGTGACAGGGCCACCCTGGGGCATTGGCCAGCTTCTCCATCTAGGTCCGTTGGAGATATGGGCGCTGGTGCAGGGCTGACTCCATCCTGCCCACCCAGAGTGGGCAGTGGCCAGTGGGGCTCTGAGGACATCTCTGCTGTCCCCCTGGCCCAGAGGCTCTGTGACTGGCCCACCCTGGCCAAGCTGGGGCATTCTCTGAGGTCTTCTGTCCCACTGGGCTTGGTAGCTAGAGGATTTCTATGTTGGGACATAAACAGTTTTATATCATTTCTAGATTTTTTTCAAGTTTTCCTAGCAGACAGTGGTGTCAGACTCGGGTCCTGCTGGAGGTACCAGGCTGACGGCTCATTGTCTGCCTGTCCACAGCAACCCCCACCCGCGTCCTGGCCTGGCCCTGCCACTGCACATCCCCACCTCGGCTGGTGCTGGCTGGTGTGGCTGCTCCTGTCTCTCCCTTGCTGTTTTTGGCCAGGAGGCACTGCCTTCTGCAGTGCCCGCTGCGGCCAGCCTGCTCTGGGTGAGCCCAGCACGAGGATCACGTGCAGACTGCGATCAGTCACATCTGCACCACTGAACCCCGATGTCTTTCCAAAAGAGCTTTCATAACATTTTGAAGCTGACATTTTAAAACCATTTGAAATGTGATTCATATGGAGTGGCTCAGGCGGTGGGAGCATAGTGTCCGGCCCAGGCAGTGACCTGCAGGCCCCATGTGATGTCCCCCACGTGGCCTCTGAGCGTGGAGATGTGTGTGCGATCCCTGGCTTTGGGGGATGCTTTCATCAGTCAGATTATTTCTCACCTTTTCTTCTTTCTCCCAATTTCACCTTTCATCAGGGCACTTTCCCTCATGGAATTGATATTGTGACCACAGCAGACTATTTTGCAGTTGGCAACACAGCTAACTGTTTCCTGAGTATAAGGTGAGTCCTTACTGTGTATCCCAAAACACAGTGTTCTCTTTGACTGCAGACGTCAGAATTTAGTTTCGACCACTTTCCCTCTTCACCTTGGACTGAGCGTAACTGTAATTTGTGTGTGGAGAGTTGAAGGCTGAGTCGGAGCAATTAGAAGAGTGCGGACGGGAGCTGCGCCCCTCTGCGGTTCTCATGTGGGTGCGGGTGCCGGGTGCAGGTGCCGGGTGTGAGGTGCGGCATGAGGGCAGAGCCCTCCCCTCAGCAGAGATTACCTCCGACCCGTTTCTGCAGGAGAAGTGGAGCGAGATGTGTCTCTCCCTGTTCAGTAAAAAAGTGTTTCAGGGTTGAAGTTGTCACCACACTATTTATCAGATGAGTACGGAGGAGGTACTTTGGAAATCGGGCCGAGGAATCAATTATTGAATGTCCCAAACTGCAGTTTGCAGAAACCACATCAAATACTTTTACCTATGTAACCTACTGGGAAAATTACTTCTCTGGCCTTATTAACCCATTGCAGTACTCATGCCAAAAAAGAAAAAGAATATGATGTTATAAAGTGAATTCATTTGTCTCAGATGAGGAGAAACATGCCCATGCATTTTTTAAAATCCCTGACTGTTTAATATCCTGAGGACAGATTTTCTAACAGCCCCGCTGTGCACACCGTGCAGAAATGACATTTCTCCAGTCAGCCCTGACAGATTTTTAAAACAATGCAGCGACTGGCCTTTTCTCAGGAGGGCTCTGGCCAGATCCCCCGCTGGTCGCCCACAGTGTTTGTGTCCTGTCCTGCCCACAGTTCTTCCCTGTCCCTTCTGTTTTCTCTGGGTGTTGTAAGTCTGCTGGGCGTGGAGAGCCCACCCCCTTTCCTGAGTTTCTTGGTGTAGCGGGTAGTTTTATATTCTGTGAAGATGCTCCAGAACAGCGGCCTGCTTCTGATGGTTCTTTCCCAGTGTGTTCTGCACCCTTGAGGTGCAGGCCTGTGTGGTCTCCCGTGGGTTTCTTGACTAGGGCCTGTCCCCTGTGGTCCTGTCTTGAGCCTGGACTGGGAGAGGGTGGCAGGAGGGCACCTGCTGAGGAAGCCAGTGTGGGGCCACACCCAGGTGGAGGGGCTTGAGCGAGAAGCCTGAGCCATCCTGTGGTCTCCATGTAGCTGGGCTCAAGGCCACTCTCTGGTGACTAGAGACGGAGGAGTGGGGTGACCGGGCCCACTGGGCTGGGGGTTGTCAGGGTGCTGTGCTGTACAGCACAGCAGGCTGAGGGGGCGGTGCCTGGTGGGTGCTGGGGAGGCTGGGCACTGTGCTCTGCTCATGCTGTTTGGGGCTTTGTTGCTCCCTCTGGGGCACAGAGCCGTGCTGCCAGAGCAGTGGGGGTTCCTCTGGATACTGGGTGTTCAGGCTTACTGAAGACCCTCAGGAAGACACAGGGAGACCCCTGCAGTTTTCTCCACCACGTCTCTGCCCTCACCTTCGCCAAGTGTTGGTGGTGATGGGAGATGGTGCATGTTGGTAAGTCTCTGTGAGTACAGACCTGTACCTGTCACCACAGCCCAGGCAGCACAGGGGTGTCTGTGCCTACAAATGCTGCTCTTGGTGGGCCTGGGCACACAGGTTTGTGTAGATGGAGTTGCATGTCCACTGTGCTTGTCCCGCCTTCTCCCTGCACCCACATGAGAGTGGCCTGTGCCCTGGCTGGTGCTGTGTGCTTCTCCCCTGGTGGCAGGTGTTCCCTTGTGGAGATGTGCATGGTCCGGGGCCTGCGTCCTCCCTGGTGTATGGTGAGATCCATGTGTACTGTCAGCCACGCTGTGGCTGTGTGAAGCAGCTCACCCTTTGCGTGGGTATCTAGCAGGCTCTTATCTGTGTCTTTACTGGGCTGGTGGTTTTCTTCTGAGCATTTGAGGACCTTCCCATCTTCTGAATGCAGTTCCTCTGAGATGCCTGGCCATGTCTTCTCCTGGTCTGTGGTGTGTCCTTTCAGTGTCCTACATGCTCCTCTATCAAAACCTTTTTTTTTTTTTTTTTTTGGGTACCTTCTGCTCGCGGGGCAGGCGGCAGAACCACTGAGCTAAATCCCCGGCTCAAAACCTTTTTTTAAGAAAGCTTTATTTGTACATATGTTTCCTTTCATGTAGCTTGCGTATAGTAAAATCACCAACTTTGGGTGTGCAGTTTGGTGTAAGGTGGGTCTGGCTGAGTCTGCGGTACAGTGGCCACCACATGGTCCACGTGGTCAGCGTCCTTCCTCCAGGGGTGGCCTGTGATGGCCTTGCCTCACCTGTTGTCTGGGCTTCCTGTGAATGGGTGGCAGCAAGCTATGTCTGGCTTTTTCCCTTTGCCCCATGGCATCAGTTCACGGTGTTACCGAGTCCCTGAGGATCCTGCTGGTCATTGCCCAGCGGCAGAGCTCAGTGGATGTCCCATGA
Organism: Heterocephalus glaber; assembly: GCF_053883595.1. NCBI lineage: Eukaryota > Metazoa > Chordata > Mammalia > Rodentia > Bathyergidae > Heterocephalus > Heterocephalus glaber. Next base: position 287,383 of record NW_028258173.1, on the reverse strand, counting down.
AGTGTCCTTTCACCGGCTGGGGACGTTGGGTACCTGTGATGTGACCTCTCAGTGCCAGGCAGGTGTCCACTTACCTGGCTGTCTTTCTGTTTTCAGTTATAGGACTTCAGTGGGTTCTCTTCTTGCTCTTACAGATTTTCTTAACTGATTTCCAACATCTTCATCCTTGAATACAAATTTTAAAACTGCTTATTATGTAGGAACTTAGCACAGATCAAGGTGACTGCTAAGTGGAGCACCTGTCCCCTTCTGTCTCCTGACTCACTGACAACTGCGTTCTGTCCACTATGTCTTGCTTTTCTTGTTCCCACAGCACTGGATGATTTAGTTGGGCCACCTGGACATTCTAGTAGGCTTCGCGTGTGCCTTGTTGCAGGTCCTCTTGCCGCCCCTGGCCTCCAGCCCTCATTGTTCTGGACACCTGCAGAAGCTGCCTGCTAACTGCTCCACAGCTCTCTGCCCTGTCCATGCTCTGCCCTGTTACCCTGTGTCACCAGTTGGCTGAGAGTTGTTTTGCTCAGTTTGGATATAAATCACAAATTGGCAAAATGTCAGGTGTGGTGGTGCATGCCTATAATCTCAGCACTTGAGAGGCTGAGGCAGGAGGATCACTGTATTGAGGCCCACCTGGGCTAGCAAGACCCTGTCTCAAAAAAGCAAAAGCAAAAGCAAAACCAAGCCAAACCAAAACAGACCAAAAAACCAAATTGGCAAAGTGCAGCTCCCTTGATATTAGTGGCTCCCACCTTTGAGTGCCAGCGGCTCTTGGTCCCCAGTGTTACATACACCTCTGAGCTTTGAGTGCCAGTGGCTCAGCTCTGTGTTACACCTCTTGGTCTTACAGCTCTTGGGGACTCCTAGCCACCTTGTCAGCTCCTCAGCAAGTGAAGCTTGTAGTCCCCTTGGCGATTTCTAGGAGTTCTCCTGGCAGCTTCCGGTGCCTCTCTGGGGCTCCTCTGCAGGTCAGCACAGGTCTCTGCCACTCTTGGCTCTTCACAGCCCCCCACTCTCTGGAGCTCTTAGGGGCTAATAGCCCCTACTGTCAGCAGCTCCTGAGTGCAGCCCACTCAGCCCTCTATCCCTGAGATAAGAATCACAGGTAGGCAGTGGGACCACCTGAGTGAGACGTCCTGGCATGTGTGCAGCAGTGGGTGGTGGAGTGACCCAAGGGGTGTGAGGGAGCGTGGCTTTCAGCCCTATTTGAGAGCTATGGAGCAATGGCAGAGAGGGCAGGGTCATCGGAATGGATCCATGTTTTATGTGTCTAGGACTGCTGCTGTGATGACAGCTCGGCTGCACCGGGAGAGGCGGCTTCTTAATCGACAGGTCCTCGTTTCCATGAAAATGGTGCAGTTGCAGTGTGACTGCTGCTGCTTTGGAGGAGTCCTCAGGAGGGGCAGCCATGTGGGTCATGGCCCATTGGAGTTTGGGGGGTCTTGGGGAATCAGCATTGGGCTCTGTTCCCACTCTGATTGGTCAGACGTGGTCTTTGGCTGCTCCTTAGAAGTGATAGCAGCAGCTCAGATCTGGGGAGGGGTGCCACAGCCGTTGCTCTAGAGGACAGCTCCCAAGCGTGACGGCTGCCAGTGGGATCACATCCCCTCTCGGTTTGCTGTGGGAGGCCCAAGCCTCTCACCAGGACCTATGAGACATCTCACCCCCATCATGCTGTCTCCCCATACCCCTCATAGCATGCCTCCAAGTCTCTCTCGGTCTGCATGTCCTTCTGCCCCCTAGTGGGCACTCCTTGGTTCAGCTGGCCTCCAGGACCCTGTGAGCAGGTGAGGTAGGACTCCTCCCCAAATCAGTGCTGCTGCTGGTGGAGCCAGGGCTGGGGCACAGGCAGCTGGGTCTCTACCCATTTCCTGCCACATGGCCAGGTTCCCAGCTGCCTCCTGCCAAGTGGCCTGGTGTCCATCTACTTCCTGGTCTGTGGCTGTGGTCGCCTGCCTGCTCTTCGGGGTCTTGTACCTCGCCACACTCTCCAGGGCACTCAGGTGAGCAGATGGCCTGTGTGCTGCTGCAAGGCCTGGTTCTTTGGCAACATGGACACTCTGACAGCTTGCCGGGAAAGGCCACATCTGTCTCCTCCCCGTCTCCTGCCCTGTCCCAGTGTCTTGTTCTGGAGAGTCACACTCGGCATGTGTGTGCTCAGTGTGTATCGCCATGGTCAGGAGCCATTCAGTAGAAAACTCGAGGTGCAGGTTTTCTTTGCCTGCGTCTGGGAGCCTGTCCTGTCCACATCAGGCAGGGTGATCTCTGCAACCCTTCAGGGCAACAGGCTCCATCCAGTCTTTGCTAGACAGTATGCAGTGCGTTTCTGCATGTCTGAAAGGATCACCCATTGGAATTCTGACCAGAGTGTGTTTATGCTTTGAGTTTCCCAGTTCATGTGATCTCTGTCCACAGAGGCTGTCCAGCAGTGCTTCTGAGAGGCCCCTCCTAGTCCTGGACAGTGGTGGCAGACCCCCAACACAGGCTGCAGAGCAGCCGTGCAGCCCTGTGCCTTCCCTTCCTGCAGGAAGGTGGCTGTGAGCAGCCTCAGGGGCCAAGTGTGTGGTTGTGAGGACTTTGCTCGAGACCATGATGTCTGTGTTGGTTCAGAAGAACCCGAGTCTTTTAAAGAATCCAAGGTGGGACCATTGCAGGTACATTTTCTGGGTTTGTTATTTGCCTTGACTTGATTTTTTTCTTGTTCGTATCTTTTTTTTTTTGGGTACCAGGAATTGAACTCGGGTCCTTGCGTTAGCAAGACAGGTGGTGGAACCACTGAGCTAAATCCCCGGCCCTTTGACTTGATTTTTTGATGTTTTCCCTGGCACATTTGTGGCACATTTCCCTGGCACATTCCCTGGCTATTTGTTGGGGGTTTATGTTTGAAACTGTGAGTGTCCTCTGTGGCTCTGGGTTTCAGTCATGATTTGGAAGGCCTACCCACTCGGAGGTGTTTTTTTTTCCTTATATTCTTTTATTGGTACATTTTAAGTATACAATACATTTATATTTATCATTGGGTGTGGAGGTTAATTTTTAAGCTTCCCATATTATTTCCAAGAGATATAACTTTATTTTCCTACAGTGCTGGGCCCACTGAGCTGCCCTCTAACTTGTATTTTCAGGTGTTGTTTGTGCTCCACCCACTGAGCTGTGTGCTGTGTGGCTCAGCAGGTGCTGACTAGGAGCGCACCTGGAGCCTACACCTGCCTGGGGACCTGGGCTTTCCACCACCTTGCAGTTCGCCCTGCCCAGCACTGGGCGGCCCCTCTGCCTGCTCTCTGGCTCTGAGAAGTGTAGTCAGGAGAACATGCTTTTTTGAGGTCTGGACACTTCCTGCCTGTACAGTGGCTGCAGATCCACCTGTGCTGTTGAGTGGCCTCTTTGTTGCTATGGGGTGTGCTGGCTGTGACCATGCCACTCACCTGTTGGTTAGTAGTTTGGCTTTCTTGAATTTTTATCTTTTGTGAAAATTTATTTGGAAGTCTTTATGTGGGGGTGTGTTTGCATTTCTCTTAGGTAATGGCTTAACAGGGAGTGTCTGCACATTTAACTGTGTGAGAAACTGCCCAGCTGATGGTGGCCTGTGGCTTGGGCTCTGCGGCCTCCTGACCCTGGTGCTGTCATTGTCTCAAGCTTTTGGCCGTGGTGGGCACAGCAGTTTCCTCACTCCTCCTGATGGCTGGGTGGATATCTGTCTGGTGCTTACTGGCCTTCTGTTTATCTTTTTGGTAATGTTTCTGTAAAAATCTAGGCAAGGTTTTCATTTGGGTTTATCTTCTTCATGTATTTATAAATAAGTTCTTTGTTATTTTTGTGTATTCCAAGGTCTTTTTCTTCCCAGTCTAAGGCTTGCCTCTTCATTTCTTTAATACTTCAGTAGCCGTAGCTGAAGCATAACTGACCCCGGTACCTGTACAGAAAATGTATGGCTTGCTAAGTTCATCCCAGGTCAGTGCCCACGAAGCCTCAGGTGGCTGCCAGGGTGGTGAACACGCCGTCGTCGCCCATGGGTTCCCACGGACCCTTGAGACTTTTGTATGGAAGGGAATAAAATAGTGTACACTTGATTTTGGCTGCAGAGGTCATGGCCTTGCAAGATGGCTTGCATGGTGGCAGCTTCCTGGTGGCGGTGGCAGGTGCCCTCTGTGGTGCCTGTGCCCAGCTGCCTGTGCCCGTGCCTGGCCTGTGTGGGTCAGCCTTTCCTTCCTCTTGGTAGCTGTGTAGGGAGGGAATGGCAGATCATCTGGGAAGTGTCTTAATTTAGAAGAAGTAGCCAGACGGTTTGTGTGGGCCTCTGCTCTGTTCACGTGTAGCGTGTAGGGCTCCAGCACCTCCACATGCTCATGCCTCTCGGTCTTGTTTCTTTCAGCGTGTCCATTGCCGGCTTCCCCGAGTACACCCAGCCAATGATTGACCACCTGATCGCCAAGAAAGTCAGCCACTGGGACGGGTAGGTTGTGGTCCTCAGGACCCTTGTTTTCTGAAGGAGAGATGAAATGGAGCAGATGAGATGGGAGTGCCTCTTCTCATAGTAGATGTCAGTTTAAAATTGCTCCTGTGAAGTAGTGGAGTCCCACCCAGCCTCTTCCTTGGCCCACTGGTTAGGGGTCTGTCTCCAGCTGCTCTGGCAGCCCTGGTTGGGTGCATGTGCAGGGAGGGCCGTGCTCCCTTGCAAAGGCCTGGAGTCAGCATGCGACTGAGGAGGCCATGACCTGGGGGCTGAAGCTGCCTTGCCCCCAATTCTGTTCCACCTGCCACTGCCTGGTTTCTGTGTGGTCTCCGCAGAGCCGAGCGGGCTTCTGTGGCTGCTTTTATAACTATAGTAGCAGCTTAGGGCATCTTAGCATCTTCTAGGAAGGTAAATGCGTCTCCTCAGAGAAGAAAGCTATGTGTGCAGTTCAGAGCACACAAAGCAGTGTCGTGCTGTTGCTGTGCCCTGGGCCGGCAGATCAGCTGCTCCTGGGTAGACCAGGGCGGAGCTCCAAGGCACAAGCAAAGGCCTGAGACAGGAGCAGTGTTGTCAGGATGTCTGCTCTGAAGGGCATGCTGTGTGCAGGAGGTTCTTCATGGCCCGTGGGGAATGTTCAGCTTCTCTGAGGACCACAGCCTTGAAGGTACTCACTGATGGCCATCACTTGGAGTAGCCACCCGTGCGGCCTGGGCGGGGCCTCCCAGCTGGGCGCTTCTGGCATCAGTCTGCTGTCATTCGGGCTGGCTGTGGGCTTCCCTAAGGAGCTCTGCCTGGGCCTGCCTGCAGCGGGGTGCCTAGCGCTCTCTGGGGGCAGAGACCCTGTCGGTTTCTCTCCCACACATGCAGCCCCTCCACTGACTGCAGACACTGGGATCTTCTTCCTTTTGGAGGCTGGAGAACATTCCCTTCATGTGTCTGCCATGTTTCGTTCATCTGTGTGTCCTTTGATGTCTGCATAGCTCCCACCTCCTGCTGTTGTGAATGTGGGTGGACAGATGCCTCTTTTGACCTGTGATTTCTCCTGCCCAGGACTATCCGAGAACTGTCGGCCAAGGCACTGCACAAGCTGGCCCCACAAGCACCTGAGTACTTTGCCACTCATGGTAGGTGTGCCTGCTGGACTGTGGCCCCTGCACACACACACACTGCAGAGAGACATGGGCCGAAGGTGACATCGTGTTTCTCTTGCTGGACTTAGTTGGGGAGGGTGTGCGGGTGGATGGGGTGTGTCCCTGGGAGTGTTTTGGAGGTGCCTGCATAGGCCGCAGGGTGCAGATGTAGGAGCCGTGTCTGTTTCCGGGAACCCAAGCTGGCAAGTCAGCAGGTCTGCTGGTGTCTGTCTGGAGCCCAGCCCAACCTCAGATTCAGAGTCTGCCTTGTGTGGCGGCCACTTCAGCGAAGCATGATGCGGTCTGCATTTGCTTCTTTGCACTGGGGAAGAGTCTGCACCTATTCTGACTGGTAGAGTCACATCTGACTCAAATGAGTGTCTGAGGAGACGCCACTCGTGTCTTGCAGTGCTCCCTGCCCTGCTGTTGATGGTGCCGAGTCCAGATCTGCACACGCGGCACGGCGCCATTCTTGCCTGTGCTGAGGTCACCTACGCCCTGTACAAGCTGGCAGCACAGAGGGGCAGGTAGGGGTATTGCCCCTCGGGTCTGTGGGAGGCCGTGGGGTCAAGGTGATGTTGGCTGTGGGTGCCCTCAAGGTTACAGTGATCTCAGGTACAGGAGAATTGCGGTCTTTAGGTCCCACGCTTTCCTCTGAGCTTTGTCAGGGCCAGGACCACCCACACATCCCTCAGTGGGGCCATGCAGCATCCCTTGTCTCATCCCACCCTGTGGGAGGTGATGCGTCGGACGGTGAGGCCAGGTGGTCTGCATGGCTCATGTGCTCCGCATCCTCACTCATGTGTCACTTTTTAAAGACCTGCGGTCCTGGAGGATGCAGTGTGGAGTTTCCTGAGGGGACTTCCTGGGTGGCTGTGGTTGTAGGAATGACAGTGAAGCAGTCCCCAGGCCATGGCAGCCCAGGGGGACCGGGTGTTCCAAGAGCTGCTTCATTTTCTTCCTTTTCTTTCCATTGAGCTCCTCTCAAAGTGAGACCTCAGGGACACACTGTGCTGCCTGTGACCTGGCTCCTGGTCTCCAGGTTGAGACGAACTATCCTTTATGTCACCCTGTCCCACCCGCCAGCCCCAGAGCATAGTGCATAGCTGCAGCGCTGTGGGTGAAGTAGGCACTGGTGTGGGTTGAGACTTATGGCGGAGTCTCATTCTCTTGGGGTCGGTCACAGGGGCACATGTCATTCCCTGGCAATGACACAGGGATGCCCGGGAATTCTCCAGGGCTGGTGGCACAGGAAGGTTGCAGCCTCCAGGAGGAAGGCAGGTGCGCCAGCAGCCACCCACAGCAGCCACTCGTGAGGGAGCCCCGAGGACATGGAGGTCCCCTGTGTGTGGGCTCTTCTCCTCGCCCCGTGGGGATGTGTCCTGGTGCAGGGTCCTCTCTGTGCTCAGCACCCTGGCTGCAGTCAGCAGCGCCCTGCGGCCCACCTGCTGTGAGCCGACGCAGGAGCGCCTGGGGCCGTGGGAACTTTCTGCTCCTTGGTGAGGCCTCAGTGCTGCGTTTGACCCTCTGCAGGCCCGTCACAGACTACCTGGATGAGAAGGCGGTGCAGGGCCTGAAGCAGATCCACCAGCAGGTTTGTGTGTGCCCCTACCATGCGTGCCCTTCCACGGGGTCTGCCCACCTTCCTCAACCCCAGGAGCTGCTGTTCACATTCAGCCCGGGGCGCAGTGGGGTGATCTAGTGCCACGGTGGTGGGGCGGGCCTCTTCCTTGCCATACTCTGCAGCCTGGAGTATGGGGGCCTGGGGCCATCTGGAAAGGCACACGCGGACTGCTCCTTCGTGTGGCCAGGCTGCCAGGTCGAGGGCGTGGCACAGCCTGTGGAGTGCAGGAGAGCCGTGCTGCACTTCAGGGACCCACCTCCCTGTGGAGGGCCAGGGTTGTCCTCAAGAGGGCGTCCATCCCTATGGTTGGGCAAAGGCCTTGCACTCATCCATGGCCGGGGCTCAAGTCTCCTGCAGTGAAATCCAGAATTGTGCGTGTGTATTTCTTTGGGAGAAGATATGTGCGTTTTCTGAGTTTGAGTCTCAACACCTTCAGTGACTCACGGTAAAATTTGAACTGCAGATCTAGCAACAGGAACATCCCAAAATAATTCCTAAGGACTGATATGGTTTCACTGTTTCTTGTTCCAAAACGAGCTTTCTAGCCTTGATTTATTTTGGTGTTTTTTTTTGAGGCGGGGTCTCAGTATGTTCCAGGCTGGCCTTGAACTTGAGATCCCCCTGCCTCAGCCTCCCGAGCGCTGGCATTACAGGCATGTGCCACATCGCCAGGCATGTTTTCTATTCCTTAAGACTTATGCCTCCATACAGTGAGGGCCACTTGGCCTCCAGTCCTCATCCTGTTCATGCCGTTAGCTTTATGACCATGGCAAAGCCATTGTCCAGTCTGCCTATGTTTCTCGCTTGGAGGGTTCCTGTGTCCTGTCCAGTCCCAAGGCGTAGGTTAGCCCCATGCAGCAGCTGAGAAAGTGGGGCTGATCAGTCCTGTTCCTATGAAGTAAGGTGTTAACAGGACCACTTTCTTCAGTTTTTGTGAGAATTAAAGAATCCGTTTAAAGGGTTTGGTGGGGTTTGTGGCAGTGTGTAGCACTCGGTAGGTCTGAGCTGAAGTGGCCACGACAATACTGTGCAGTGCTTTTGGTTTGAAGAAAGAGCAGCATCACAGTCCTCTGGGCACGACGGGCTCTGGCTGAGGGCTCTGTGGAGACAGGAGAGTCAGTCCTGGCTCTTTCTTCTCTCTCTGTGCCTCGGTTCCCCTCTGAGATAACTCACCTGAAGAACTTAATGAGGGCCTAATAGAGAGGGGCCTCTGCCCTGGACTTCCTGGGCCTGGGCACCCAGTCCTGTCACTCTGTCACTGTCCCTGTTGATGGTCACGGATGTTACCCACTGACTGTGTTACTTTAAAAATCCCAGCTAGGGGTGGGGATTTAGCTCAGTGGTTCTGGTGCTGGCTGTGCAAGCACAAGGTCCCAAGTTCGATCCCTGCTAAACCCCCCCCCCCCCCGCCCCCAAATCCTAACTACCTGGATAACTAACTTCAGTTCTTTCTCTCTAGCTTTCTGGCCGTCACCTCTACAGGTAAGCTCCACAAGCTGAAGTTCTTCCATGGGCATAAGCTGCTGGGCTGGGTTGTGCTTAGCATAGCTGAGTCCTGGGCTCAGCCTGGGGCCATCCTGGCCATTGTGTCCTCTGTTCATTTTTTTTGAAGCGGTGTGATGGTCACTTAGCTTGGGGATCAAGGGTGTGGGAGTCCTTGGCCTGGAGGTCCTGGGCGCGTGTCTTCTCTGCATGTTGCCTTGTCCAGTGTTTTGTACAGGGCGTGGTGGCCTTCCAAGTCTGTCTTTGCTGGAGCCTGTGGTCTTGAGATTCACACACGCTGCTCGTGCGGTGACCTGCTCCATGTGCTGCATGCTGCACTATTTCTAAACTCGTACATTAACATCTTCTGTCTCAAAACACAACATGTGTGCTCTAAGTTTGCCACCAGGGCTCCAGTGTTTCTTGGCACCTGAAGTTACCTGGTGAAGATGTTTCTTGTGGTTTCATGGAGTGAGAGATTTTAACCCTGAACATTCTCACTGATTTTTCAGGGGCCTTGGAGGACAGCTCATGAGACAAGCAGGTAGGTCGGAGGGCCCTTATTCCAGTCTTGGAGGAGAGATGTCCCGTGGCTCTCATGTCACTCCTCTAACATGGTAGCATTTTGGGCAGGGCTCATCTGTGGTGCCAGGCAGCAGGCAGCCTCCTTGGGCAGGAGGCCCCACGCTCTTGCCTGGCCGGCTCCCCATGCTGCTCCTGTGTGTGACTGAGTTCTCTGCTCCCAGGTCTGGACCCACTCGAATAGCTGGGCGGGTGGCTCTGCTCTTGAGTGTGGTGAGCAGAGGTGCCCCTCTCTCCCTGTGAGACGACAAGCTCTGTGGACTCATTTCTTCCTCTCTGATGCAGTGTTTAAATTAAAATAGCTCTGGTACAGAGAATGATTTCCAGAGTATACATTGTCTGCAGGGAGCTCACGATACTGAGGTGGATGTCTAGACTTCCTGAAGTCTGTTTAGTTGTGCCTGCTAGAAACTGGGAGCTCATGGGCTTCTTGGGGGTTGCTCCCAGGGTGCCTGGTCAGGGCTGGCTGCACAGGTCACCAGGTTGAGGTTCTGGTTGATGGATGCACACGGTGCACTGGGCGTGACCCTTGTTGGGGTGATCAGAGCTGTGGGTGCCACCCAGGCTGCTCGGCAGCCCTGGAAAGCAGCTCCTGTCCTGGCTGAGAGGTCCCCTCCCCGTGCTTCATGGCCTGTGGTGATGGCTCGGAGGCTTGGCACCCCCAGCAGGGCTGCTGAGAGTCCCAAGTTGTCTGTGTGGCGGTGTAGAGTTGTGTGGAGCCTGGGCATGGGTGGGATAGAGCCTGGCACCGTCACCCTGCAGGGCCCAGTGCTGGGAGAAAGCCGGCCACCCAGGAGGTGGAACTGAGGGCTCTCAGGACTGGCTGGAACAACGGGCCTGTGCTGTGGCTGGCGCTTCCCGTTTTGGAGCAGAGAGGAGGCAGTGGCCCCACGCAGAGCACAGCAGGCCCAGCAGAGCACCTGTGTCATGCTCCCCAGAGCCTGTGCAGAGGGCAGGCAGGGTGGGCTCAGCCGAGGAGAACAGCAGAGCCCATGGTGCCTGTGTGGGTGCCAGGCTGGAAGGGTGCCCTGGGAGCCCACCGTGAACCCTTTGGGTGGTGGGCATAGGCTGTGGGCCCGTACAAGGCAAAGGCAACCGAGGCCAGCAGAAGCCTATCCACCTGTGGATCGCTGATGGCTGCCTGTGACAGAAGGAAGTCCTTTGTCTGTGGAGATGGTCTGGCCACAGGCGGTGGCAGATGCTTTCCATGGCTCCTGTCACTGTGCTGATGGCCTGACTTGTCCTGGGCCTGACCTGTGCGTTCCTCAGAGACACGTGTCCCCGGCCCAAGCTAGGTCCAGGGCAGCACTGTGGCTCAGGGAGAGCACTGGACAGGCTGGGCACGTTGTCTGTCCTTGAGCCCTGACACCTGCATCCAGCCAGGGCTGAGTGTTCTGCAGCTGGCCAGCTGAGGGGCAGCTGGTGAGCTGGAGGGAAGAAGGGAGCTTGATGCAGCTGTGTGGCCAGAGGCACAGGGAGGTTCAGGGCCGGGGCAGCACTTGTGGAACAGTAACGTGGTGTTTCCCTTTTCCTAGTGTGTGTCCTGATAGAGAACCTGTCACTCTCCAGAATGCCCTTTAAAGGTGACCCAGTCATCGGTAAGTGCTTTTTATCTCTAGGACACCATGGTAGCATTTTTTCCCACCGCTACTTCAAGTCCCAAAGTGAAAACAAGCCTGTTGGGTGGAGTTGAAAGGCCATGGCAGGAAGGCTCACTGTGTGGAACACCTCGTCTTGACTTGCTGCAGGCTCCAGAGCCCCAGCCCCGAACTTTCCTCCATGCTCACAGCACTGGCCTCTGTGGTTGTGCTGGCCAGGCTGGGCCTTCGTGGTCAGCTCTCTCTCCTAGAAGACAGACGAGATGGTGGAGGCCAGTCCTTGTGGTTCAGATGCCAGAGCTGGCACCCACCAGGGTCCTGCCCTCCTCCTCTGCCCCTAGCCTGGAGGCTTTCGTCTCACTTAACTGGACAGAGTAAGCGTTTGTTGCCAGCTCCGTTGTGGGTATAGTTGAGTCGAATACTTGGTGGGCAGGGGAGGCTGAGGGAGACTGAGAGGAAGAGGCCACTTGCAGCTTCCAGCGGTGAAGAGCAGCGCGCTCCCGGAGCCCGATCTGAGGCCCTTGCATTTGGGGCCGGCACTGCCACAGCACCGCCCAGCCTTGCAGCAGCCGCCCTGGGCCCTGTGACCTGGCCCCAGGTGGCACTCTGGACACCTGCAGGGTGCCTGGCAGGGCTTCTTAGCTTTGTTCAAGCCCGCTGACTGCTTACCTTAAGACTTGGCTGCTGAGTGTGCTGTTGCTAATTTCATCCGTATGTCCTGTTTCCTCTGTAGATGCCTGGCAGTGGGTGATAGACGACACGCTGAGAAGTCTGCATCTTGTCTCAAGCCAGTCCAGACAGCAGGTCAAGGTGTGCTGGGTGTGATCCCTGGGCTGCACGGGGTAGGAGGTGCCACTGGGCTCTCGCTGACTGTCTCAGAGGGCGTGCACATCGCAGGTCCCACCTGAACACTAGCCGGACAGTCGACAGATGCCACCAGCCCCTCAAGATGATGGACAACCGGGAACCTAGTGTGGCCACTGGGCCCAGAATGTGTACCTTCTCCTGCTGTTGTTTCTGGCTTTAGCATTATACCTGCCTTAAAACACTTTCCTCTCCACTGAGGGTGCTGTCTGCTCAGGTGGATGTGAGTCCCGCTGGGCAGTGGGGGTTCAGTTCGGAGCAGAACATGCATTCACGATGCTCCTGTGCGAGTGCCAGAGCCAGGCTACTGGTGCGGGAGAGGGTGACCCCACTGTCCCTGCACCCGTGTCAGCATCTCTGGGCCACTGGGATGTGTCTTCCACTTCCTTGGCTTGGCTTGGCTTGGCTTTTCTTCTAGGGACTGGACTCAGGGCCTTCACACTGAATTGCACCCCAGCCCATTTTTATTTTCTATTTTGAGATGGAATCTCGCTAAGTTGCCCAGGCTAGACTTGAACTTGAGATCGTCATGCCTCTAGAGTGTGCCACAACCAAAGCCGGCTTGTATTTTTCCTTAAGTCACTTTATCATCCGGTAGGATGGATGGATTTGAGTACCTCATGACCAGTGCCTCCACATTTCCTTTCGAAAAATGTCTGTGATTGATTCACACCAGCACTGACCTTGGTGCTGTCTGCTTCTCGGCCTGTACAAGTGACATCTCTGTGATGTGCCTCCATGGACGAGGGTCCCAACTCCCCACCCGTCTCCTCAGGGCAGCTGTGGAGGGCTCAGGGGTCCCTGGCCCTGAGTGGGAGGAGGAGGAGGAACCTACACTTCCCATGTCTCAGTGTGTGGCTGTAGGCATGGGCGGCTGGAGTTGGGAGTCAGGGTCCTCCCTGAATGGGCACTTTGGGGTCCAAGGAGACGCCAGCACCAGCTCCTGTGGCGCAGTATCGCCTGCTGTGTTGTGGCTCCCGGTGGCTTAGGATCAGGTTCTGAGGGGCTTGAGCTGCTTGGGCTGGTCCTCACCCGCCACCTGCTCCTGTTCCTAACACCTCCTGGACATGCCACATGCAGCACAACCTCGAGCCCTCCCCCGTTGCATGATGCATGTCATCCTGCATTGCTACTTCCGCCAGGAAGGATGCCAGATGAGAGGGTGGCCTCGCGCGGTGGAGGAGAGAGCCAGGCTCTGTCCAGTGTGCTGGTGTGGAGACAGTGGTGGGCCGCATACCTGAGCAGACGCCCTGGGACAGGATTTGTGCTCTCTGACATCACCGTAGAGCCTGGTGCATTCACGTTGTCCTGTTTCAGGACTCGGCTGTGCTGGCCCTGGCCGCCCTCTGCAGTGAGTACTACCAGAAGGAGCCCCGGGAGGCCAGTCCTGCTGTCCAGGGTGAGTGAGCGTGGTGCCGGCCACCGTGGGTGGGAGCTGGGCCGCTGGCCCAGGCCGCTCTGGAGTTGATTGGGAGGACCACAGGCTGGCTACACAGCAGGTTCTCGTGGGTCCTGCTGGGCCGGGCAGCCTGCCAAGGCCTCTCGCTGTTGGTGCCGTTGGGTAGCCTGGCTGTTCACTGGGTTTCCTTCACCTTGAACAGGGGCTTCACCGGCTTGTCTCGCGGGTGTTGGTGCAAGGCAGATGTCCCAGAAGGCAGCAGTACCATCCCACCACACACTGGGCTCATTTCTTCTGCAGTCTTGTAAACTATCTTTACAAGTGAACTTTTTTCCAGTTTTCTTCTTAGGAGATTCCAGTTACACATTTGTTGTAGCTCCTTCGCCGTCTTCCATGTCCTTCCTCATTGTTCGAGCCTCCTTTTCCCGTTTCGTTTGTCTGCTCTGTGCTTCTGCCCTTGGTGGCTTTTTGCACATCCTTCTCCGGTTCCCTTGGCAGCGTGGTGGCACTGTGGCCCCTGTGCAGCAGTGCCTCTCTGCGGCCCTGGTCACGGTACCTGCTGCATGTGCGCCAGACGGCATAGCCTGCTCTCCCGTCTGCATGCACCGGTGACTCCTGATGCCTGTGTTCTGCACAGGTCAGGGCACATTGGCCTTCCTTCCTCTTTGCAAGATTAGAGGCATTCTTTCCCATTGCAGGTGGTGGATGTGCTCTGTCCTCCTGTGTGTAGGGACGGTCAGTCCTGTGTGAGCTTCTTCTGTGTGTAGCTGCCTGGATCTTGTGCTGGTGTGGAGTTGATTTCTGGATGTCGTTGATTTGTTTGTAGGATCAAGTTCACAGGTTCTGTTTTTTAGATTAAAAAACATATTCCCATGCTCTGTTGGCCTCTTGTATTCCTTTTACTTATATTGTAGGACTTGCATTATAATCCTATCAAAAGTATTCAAAATGCCAAAATTATAAATATGCAAGAAATCAAGTGCAGTAATATGAATCTGCTACAAAAATACAAATCTAGTCTTTAATTTGATCTCTGACACAGTATACATTAATGTATTTTACACTTGCTTTTAGCAGGTGATTTTATATAATGTTGTTTTGTATTTAGTTTATTTTTAAGAGTAGAATAATGTTTTATCTTTCCTGAGAAGAGAGGAGCACATCTTGTTGTTGAAAATGAAAGAAATGATATTTTGAAATTCCCTATTGGTTGTGAAACTTGAGTAATGCAAGGTAGTGGGAGGCTCTTTTCCTCAGCGATCAGTGAGCACTTAGCGTGTGTGTGAGCTGAGCGTCCGGGTGAGGACGGAGGGCACATTGCTGGGTTCTCTCCGCACTGCAGGAGCCCTCTGCTGTGGCAGAGTGGTGGCGAGGGCCTCGCTGGGTCTCTTGCAGGCAGCATGCACTTGCAGGGGCCTGGCCACCCTGCACCTCCCTGAGCTGCGTCTGCCAGGGCCCGTGGCTCGCTGCTCCCGGAGTTCTCCCTCATGGCCCTGAGCCCCGGTGCCCACGGTGCCCGGTCCTCTTTCTGACCCCTGCTCTGTGGCTCCCCGCAGGCTCTTCCTAGCCGAGGTGCCTCGTTGGCACTGGCTCTCTCTGTTCTCGCCCTTCTTCCTGGCCCGTGCAGCTGGTTAGGCCTGTGCCCCTGTCCCAGAGTCCTCTGTCTGCTTGAAGCTGCTCCACTCTACTCACCAAGAACCTTTTGTTTGTGAGGAGCACAGTAAGCATCCAAGTTCATTTTCCCAAGCAGGAAACAATGGCTAAAACTGCTTATGAAAGCCTTAACACCACCTTATAAAAATCCTCCTTGTACATCTTTTGGTGTGCAGCACCTTGAAGGTGTGTCTGCTTCAGAAGCCAGAAGCGCTGTGTTCTCCTGGGCACTGTCCTGCTTGTGTCCCTCTCCAAACCCTCACTTCCTTTCTGCAGAGGTGCTCATCCCACGCTACCTCGTCGAGCTCCAGAGCCCAGAGGAGATGGTTCGCTGCGGCTTCGCATCGGCCCTGGGCGCCCTGCCCGCCTTCCTCTTGCGAGGCCGGCTCCGACAGGTGAGGCTGCCCGAGTGTGGCTGGCATGGAGATGGCAGAGTGAGTGGCAACCTGTGGCCAGGGGCCCTGACAGGTGTGTGTGGTATGTGTATTGGGCAGAGAAGGGAGCAGTACCTGGTCTCTCCTGTGGACCAGAAAGCTGTGTTCAGGTGCAGGAGGGGTGGAGCCTGCAGAGACTGCTCGCCTCGGGGGCAGACACTGCCTCTGTGCTTGTGTCCCATCTCAGCTGTGGCTGCGGCGGAGGCCAGCCTGGGCATGGTGGAGGACCTGGCTGTGCATCTCTGCCCTGGCATCGAGGGCTCCGTTGCTCTCAGATTTTTACCTGGACCCCGAGGCAGTGGCAGCCTGGAAGGAGTGGCCATGGGCTGAGTGTTGGCCTGTGTGCGCCAGGTGGGGTCCTCAGACCTCCTGGGCTCCCTGGGCACCTTGCCTACCCGGCCCACTGTGACCTTGAAGGGCCCAGACTGGTTTTCTCTGCCACAGTCTGTCACTGAGCAGCCGGGCTTATCTGCTAAGGATACTCAAGTCACCATGCCCCAGTCTGCTGCCCACGCTGGCCCTATCGCTGCTGCTGCGACCCCCTCTCTGGCATTGCTTGAGCTCACCCGTCCTTGGCTGCCTCTGTCTGAGGGGTCATGTGTACTTGTCTTGATAGCTGGCTTAGTTCTCTGCTCACGGGAAGGTCCAAGGGATGAAGCGAGTCCAGTGGCCCTGGAGACCTTGTGTCTCTCCTGCCCTGTCACCCTCCGTCCACTGAACACTTGTACTTCCTCTCTGAGCTAAAACACCAGGCTCAGCCTGGTGACCCAGCTGCCAGGGTCCCTGTTCCAGCCCGGACATGCTCTTCTCCCTGGCTCCCTTCTCAGCTCTGCTTGACTAAGCTCCCACCTGTGTCCCACTAAAGGCCAACACCTTGCAGCTGGCAGTAGAGATGCCGCGTATAGCAGAGAAGCAGAGGCAGCACTCCTAGTCTTCTCTTGCCCTGGGCTAAGCCATGGGCACAGAGGGAGCCTGCCAGGATGTGTGGGGTCTGGGTCTGGGGCCAGGGCTGGCCAGTGGCGAAGGCTGAGTGCCCTTCTGCACCACAGGCCGGCACGAACTGCCTGGAGGGCCCTGGCCCCTGCTGTGTCCTGGCCAGGGCCACCCCTCTGCCGAGTCCTATTCCTGTGTAGCTGACACCACTTCTCTCTCACCCTCAGGTCCTCGAAGGTCTGAGTGCAGTCACCCGCATCTCCCCCCAGGACGTGGGCTTCACAGAGGCCAGGAAGGACAGCCTGAGGGCCATTGCGAGGTGAGCCATTGGGAGGTGCTGCCTGCTCCCAGGCACTCTGGCTGGTTTCCTCGATTCTCCGCTTTCAGAGGACTCCTGTGGAAGCATTTCCAGCTCGGTTGCAGATGTGTGTTAGCACAGTTATGAAGAAAGTTAAACCTGTGGTGTGGTTGCATGAAACCTCACTTCACACTCTTGAAAACCAGCACATGGTCTGGGCTGGGTGCACCGCGGTGGTGGAGCACTCGCTGCACATACCAGCGCAGGGCACCCCGGCACCAGGATTAGTAGTAGCAGAGAGGAGGCAGTCCTTGCCTCCTGGATGGAGCCCCTGGTGTCTGGGTCCGTGTGTCCTCCTGCTGCCTCTCCGCAGCGGCCCCCTTTGTCGGGGAGGGAGGCCTGGTCTGCGCTGCGCATCCTCAGGAAGCTGCGCCAGGACACTGCCGTGAAGGGCGGGCTTGGATTATGTACGTTTCCGTTTCAGGATCTGCCAGACGGTGGGTGTGCAGGTGGAGGCGGCCCCAGATGAAGCCGTGTGCAGACAGAATGTCGCCCAGGTGTACACCACGCTCCTGGCCTGCATGGGAGACTACACCACAGACAGCAGGGGTGACATGGGGGCCTGGTAAGGGCGGCCTTGCATTTGCGGTCGCTGTACTGAGCGTCCTTGAGAGCTGGGCTTCATGCTGTGACCCCAGCCTCAGGCGCACATGTCCAGGGACAGCCCGCCCAGGAGCGGCGTCCTTCCCCACTGCTGCTGGGCTCGTCTTCCCGTCCTCAGGGCTGCAGGTCCGTCCCATGTGGAAGTCCTCGCTCTGGCTCCTGTGTTTCTGGGCGACAGTGCCCATCTCCGGCAGAGCCCCCAGGGGAGGAGTAGAAGCAGAGCGTCCTAGACGTGTGGATCTCGGGAAGAGCACCTGTGTAGGGCCGGGGTCCAGGTCAGGCAGCTCCTCGCCTCAGCCTCTCCCTGGACCCAGGACCTGAGTGGGGCGACCCCTCTTGGCCTGTGTTCTGCAGGGCCCTGAGCACCAACTGTGCCCTCTGCCTTGGCCACCTCGCAGCCCCGAGGCCCCCATCGGGGTTCCCAGGTCCCCTCCCTGTGTGGGTGTCTCCTTCCACCCATGCTGTGCAGGAGGCTAGGAGGGGCTTGTCAGGTGTCTCCTGTCCATGCTGGTGGAGACAGCAGAGGCGGATGGGGCGAGCGCAGCTTGAGGTTGGAGCGTGTTCTTATTAGGGTTGGAAAGAAGCCCACTGCTTGCCAGTCTGAGTGCAGAAGAAAGGAGTGAGGCTGTCACCTGACATTTGGGATGCTGGGGTCTTAACTTCCTTCTGCCCCGGCCTGGACACCTCGCCGGATGCCCCTCTCCTCCCGCTTTGCGTGTGCACCACCCAGGCCTGATGTCCGGCTGCTGCCCCGCCCGCTCAGGACACCTGAGCGGTTGCCATGTGTTAGGTCCTGAAGCTGTGTTTCCGCTTTCTTTTTTCTCATCTTTCATTGTGTGGATTCTGTTGATCTTTGTTCGGGGTTGCTGACCCTTCTTCCCTTGTGCTGTTGAGCTCTTGTAGTACCGTTGTCAGCTTTGCCTTGTCTTTATCGTCCACTGGGTTTTGATTGAGAGCTTTTCTTCATCTGCAGTTGCTGATGCCCCTGCTTTCCCTCCCATCGAGCAAGAGCATCTCCTGCCTCCAGCAGCTCATCGGGGGACAGAGTGTGTGGAGGGGCTCGTTACTGAAAGGGCTGGCCTCCCTGCGGCTGCCCTGCCTCCTCCCAGACTGGGGAGGTGGGGCTTGGCAGGGCCTGTGGTGACTTCCTCCCTGGTCCCCGAGGATGGGGACAGACCTGCCCCGTGTCGGTGGACCCTTAGCAGATGTCCCATGGCTGCCCCTGGCCTTTCCTTCAGTGTCACCTGGGCAAGGAGCTGCCTCCTTCCCCTTGGTCCAGAAGCTCCTTGTCCTAGTACAACAGCCCACGCCGTGTCAGGTGTCTTTTCCAGTGAGAAGCGCCTGCTGTCCTGTTCCCTGTGTCCTGGCCGCCAGGTTCTGTGGTGGAGATGCTGCCTGCCTGCTTGGATACAGAGTTCTGTATCCAGGGCTCTGGCCCGTGGCGAGGTGCAGGTCCATGCAATCCTGCACCCTCTGTGGGAGGCCCTCTGCTCCTGCAGGCCCAGATGACAGGGATCATTCTGTCTGTGCTGAGAAGTGGTGGTTTGGCTGATGCCGCTGCTCTTGATGCAGATCAGAAAGGACGAGGGCTGGCCATTGCTGCCCTGTCCTCCCGCATGGCCATGGTGGCTGTGAGGCTCCTCGGGCCGCCTCCGTGCACGTGGGGCCCTTCAGTGAGCGCTGGACTTCGGCATTGTATGTTTTGCAGTACGTGGACTCTTAGAGATTCTAATTCTTTTAGAAATTGTCTTCTTCATTTATTTTTCTCCATTTTTCCCTTCTTTTTTCTTCAACATAACTCATTTCCTTAAAGATGGTTGTTTTAAAGACTGCATATTTATTGCAACGTCTGTGTCATTTCTAGGTCTCTTGTTTTCTCTCTTATTTGGGCATTTATTATTTTTCAAGTATTCTTTGTAACTTTTCACTGCATTCTGTAAGTTGCCTTAAATTGTGGGGTTTGAGTTGCATGGTTTTCTCTGTCAGCTGATGTCGGGCTTGGGCTGCAGCGTATGTCGGGGTCTGGCCTCATCCTGGGGTATGGCTTGGGCCGTTCAGGTGCATCTGACTTCTGGGGAGTGGCCTTCCCCCATTCCTATGGGGGCCTGCCAGGGCTCAGGGCCAGTTTTTTTCTGCTGCTCACGCGCGTCGCAAACAAGACACCCCCCAACCCCCACCCCAGCCTCACCCTGCTGCGCAGCTCAGGAGTTGGCGATCAGCGAGGGAGGAAATGTGCACACCATCCCTCCCTCATGTTTTCAGCACACTTTGCAGACAGGTGCCCCCACGTGCTGCACCTTCACATCCGCCGGCATGCTGCCTGGCCCACCCCACCAGCTCCTGCAGGTGTCTGCCTGTGTCCCCCAGCATGGCCCTGCAGTACTTGCTGGAGAGTCCTTGGGAGTAGGTGGAGTGTGCCACTGCTCTGCAGCCCCTGGGGCGCCCCCCAAGCCCTGCGCCTATGCCTGTCCCAGGACAGACTCCAGTGGTCCTTCTGAAGTCGTGTGCATGGAGGCTGGTCTGCACAGGCTGGGCAGCGTGGGGTCACTGTCAGTGCACTGTTGTCTGACCCTAAGCGTGGTTCTGAGGTCAGCCTGCATCTGTGACTTCCTTGGATGACCCTCGTCCTCGCATCAGGAACCTGGCCTGGGCCCTGCCCAGGGTTTGCGTGAGGCAGGGCTGCCTCCACTGATGCTTTAAGCTGCCTCGTCTGGATCTCATCCTGATCGCAGTGGACAGCACCTGTGCTCCAGACCTGAAAGGCTGCTTTCGCTCCAGGGTGCGGCCCGCATGTGCTGGCCCTGCGTTTTAAATTTCATATGCTTGATCTTCTTTAACCGAAGCTAAGGATGTTGTCTGCCTTCTGGGAGAGAAGGCTTGGTGCCGGGGAAGGATGTGGTGCTCGGCAGCAGGAGTGCCAGCTCCATCCCTGGTGTCTGTGGGCTTCTCCCTGGGGCCGGGACTGCTCCGTGTGTGCTGGTCGCAGGCTTGGCTGGGGTTGTCCAGTTGCCTCATGTGAACCACGAGTCTCCTGCTGATCGTGGGGAAGGGGCATGCTCCCCCTGCAGGGGCCGCAGCTCCACATTGGGTCTCCTGACCTTTCCCGGTGGAGCAGTGGGGTCCCACGATCTTTGGAACCGGCCCTGTGTCTGGGTTTCTCCGAGCCCGGCCTGCGTGTGGCTGGTGGGTCTCCTGTGCGTGCTTCTCCTCACCTGGGTCTCAGTGGTCCCAGTGGCTGCCTGCGGGGCCTATGCTCACTGGCCTGAGTGTGGTGGAACCGGGGCCCACGCTGACCTGCCTCCCATCTCCTTGTCCTGCAGGGTCCGCGAGGCCGCCATGAGCAGCCTGATGGACCTGACGCTGCTGCTGGCGCAGACGCAGCCTGCTCTGATCGAGGCCCATGTGTGAGTGTCACAGAAGCCTGGCCCGACGCCCTGCAGTGCCACGCCCCTTCCCAGCCCATCCTGTCAGCCCCTCGTCACCCCACAGCTCCTGGCTTATGAATAGTCCCCCTTCCACCTGGTGCCCCAGGAGAGGCTTGGGGCTCCCCAGCCCAGGATGCGTGACAGCCAGCTTTGGGGACCAGACCAGGGCGCTGCTGGGCTCGGCCCCTTGCTGAGGCTGCTCCTGATGAGCAGCTGCCATCCTTCGCTCAGGGACCCGGGGGTCCTTGCTGTGGCTCTCTGACCCTCCCACGCCGCCAAGCCAAGGCCTTGGGCCCCGCCATCGGTGGAACCTCTCCGTGGAGATGCTCCTGGCTGGCATCACCGACCGACCTGTCTTCTCTTCGTGGTCCCTTCTCTTGTTGGCCATCTATCTTGTGCCTCCTCGCCTGCCACCCCGCTTACTGTTCTGTTTCTGTCACTCTTCCTCCCAGAGACCTTGTCCGTGCTGGCACATGGCTGCTGTGTGGTCCCAGGAGGAGAGGGTGGCAGGGTGGACATGGCCCGCAGCTGCGGATTTAGGCCCACACGGCCTCAGGGCCATGGACTGATAGTGCGTGCCCTTGCTCTGCAGCTGTGAGCGCATCATGTGCTGCCTGGCCCAGCAGGCGAGCGAGAAGATTGACCGGTTCCGCGCCCATGCTGCCCACGTGCTCCTGACGCTTCTGCACTTCGGCAGCTCCCCTGTCCCCCATGTACCCCACCGCAGGGAACTGGAAGCACTGCTTCCCAGGTACGACTGGGCATAGGAACCGCCCCCTCTGCCCCCCAAGCTCGGCTGAGAGGATCTTGCTCTCTTGCAGGTTGGACATGACCTCTGTGAACTGGAACGCACCATCCCAGGCCTTCCCGCGCATCACCCAGCTCCTTGGGCTGCCCACCTACCGTTACCACGTGCTGCTGGGGCTGGCCGTGTCTGTGGGCGGCCTGACGGAGTCCACGGTGAGGAGGTGTCTGGCTGGGCAGGGCAGGGGACACAGTGGCTCCTTCCTGGGCCAAAGCTGGGCCTTCGAGGGCTGCACCAGCATCTCTTCTGGTCTCTGCCTCTCTCTCCTGTGCTCATCGGTGGGTCTGGCTCTGGCCGTGGTCTGGGAGGCTGAGTGACTGGGGCTCCCGGTGCAGGCTCTGGAGGACAGTGGCATGGCTGGAGCTGGCATGGGTGGAACCAGTGTCTGCGTGGCAGCAGCTCAGTCTCTTCTGGTTCCTGGGCTGCACTGGCTGCTCTGCCGCGAGTGCAGCCGATGTTTTGGGGCCTTCTGTGGCCTTGCCATGAAGGCGCTGTCTGGACTGTTTCTTTAAAATGAGCTTTGCTGTCTGCAAGGGATGTTTCTGTTGCACTTTTAGCTGACTGTCCCTGCTGCTGAGGAGCAAGTGACTTTAGCTTTTCCTTTGAGAAAGGTGAAGCGTGTTGGGTGTAGAGGGTGCTGGCACGGCTGCGTCTGCTGCGTGGCAGCCCCGCCTGCTCTGGGAGACACATCTGCTTCCTCAGGGGCCTTAGGGTACCTGGAGGAGGTCTGTGCTCTCTGCATAAGCACTGCACGCTTGGATGGCCTGCCTGGGGCCTCGGTGTCTCCCCCAGACTGGCTCTTGGGGTTCCCGCAACTGATGGGGTGGCTCTCTCCTGTGTTTCCACCTCCTGGGCAGGGCTGCTGTGTCCCCTCCTCCCACCTTCCCCAGGGTGGCATGAAGCCCACAAGCAGGCCGTGTGCTCTCATTCTGGGTCCTGTGCTGCTCAGGGCACGGGTCTGTCCCCAGGTCCAGTCTGGGGCCCAGGTCTGAGCTCACTCGGAGGCCTGGGTGCGTGTGGGCTCTGGGGCAGGCTGTGGAGCTTGCAGCACTGGTGCTCTGGCACCACTGCGGCCCAGTCACCATGTCCAGGTGCCAGGAGGGGTGCGCTAGGCTCTGTCTGAGGGCTGCTGTCCAGGTCGAGAGCTCCAGTGTGTGTGGGGGGGGGCGGGCCTTGCCTGCCTGTTGTCACTGGCAAGCAACCACCTCCTCAGGACATTGTAGCCCGCCGTGCTCAGCAGACCAAACTCATGGCCTCTCGGCATTACAGGTCAAATACTCCACGCAGAGTCTCTTCGAGTACATGAAGGGGATTCAGCAGGACGCCCAGGCCCTGGGCAGCTTCAGCGGGACCCTTCTGCAGGTCTTTGAGGACAACCTCCTGAATGACAGGCAAGTGGTGCCCTTGGACAGGTCGGGTGGGCTGTCTGATGTGTGCTGGCTGTCACTGTCCTGGCTCTGGGGGTCTGGGGAGCAGTGGCCTGTGTTCAGGCAGCTGGGCTGCTCTGGTCCTCTCCCTCTGCCTCTCCCTCTCCCTCTCCCGTCTCCCCTCTGGCAGGGACATGAGTGGCTATCTTTTTACCCTGGAGGTGTAATAGCCTGAGCCCCGTGCCAGGCACATGGGGCATGGATCCTGGCTGCAGGAAGGCTCCCAGGGCCCCCGAGTGAGCGAGCTAAGTACTCCTGGAAACAGAAGTCTCCGTGAGGACTGGCTGGCCCTGGCCAGAGGACGCTCTCCCCTCTGTGTGGTGGCCTGGAGCCCTTCTCAGCCATCTTGTGTGGATGCTGTCATGTCTGCCTGTCCCTTCCTGAGTCCCTGCGCACGCTGGGTGATGGCATGGAGTCTCATTTGCGTTTTCTCTCCAGAGTGTCCGTGTCGCTGCTGAAGATGCTGGACCAGATGCTGGCCAATGGGTGCTTTGACATCTTCACCAGGGAGGAGAAGTGAGGCCCGCCCGTTTCCTGCCCTGTTGGGTAGAAGCAACACTTGGGCCTGGCGCTCAGAACCCAGAACATGTCCAGGGTGCTCTGGCTTAGCTCAGGGTGGCCGGCTGTGGTGGCCGAGGTGGGGTGGCGTGGCCTGACAGACGAGGTGTCCCAGTGGGGGCTGGTGGCCATGGCTTCTGTGGAGCCTGAGCTGTGGAAAGGGTCTGGCCTGGTTCGGGGGCTGGACGGCAGGGGCCTGAGCAGCCTGTGCCCACCACGGACAGACCGAGATGCCTGCCTGTGTTTGTGCCTCCCAAGTGGGAAGTCACCATGGCCAGGTGACGCCCCGCCCCAAGCCCTGGGGTGGTGGGCTGGCTTGGTGAGCGAGTGGTCCCCTCTTCTGCTTTAGCTGCCTGCTGGCTTTCCCGGGTGCAGACACCGAAGCTGCCTTGCCGGGCTGACAGTCCTGTGTCTGGGGCACCGAAGTCGCTGGGAAGTTAGGTCTTTCTGGTTATTGCTTGTAACTCATGGGGAGACCCAGAGCAGCTGGGCCTCTGGTTGACCTTCTCCCACTCAGGGTCTCTGCTCGCTGCCGTTTCCTCTCCAAGCTTTCTATCCTGGCTGAGCTCTCCTGTCCTCCCCAGGTGGTGCTTTCCCTGGCTGTGGGCATCTGGGCTGACCAGACTCAGCCCTTGCCTTGTGCTCTGCCCAGAGCCTCTCCAGACTGCATTCGGGGCACTGGGCGGCCACCGCATGCTCCCCCTGGAGCCAGAGCCGGAGCCGCTGTCTCCCCTAGCTGTCTCAGCAGGAAGGTGAATCTGCATCTCTGCTGGATGCTGTGGATGCCTGTTTGATCTTAACGTGGAAGCTACCGTCTTAACTAGTCCTAGCGCATGCCGAGGCTCCCGTCTGCTGGGGAGAACCGGCAGGTGTGGGGTCACCACTCTCACGCCACACGTTTAGCCTGACCAACGTTCCGCTTAAGTTTTACATGTTCTTCAAAGTAAGATGGCGGAGAAAATATCTCTTGTTGCGATACAGCTTTTTAAAAATTTATAGTTTGTTAATTTTTGCTTTATGGATTTTGAAGTTGTATTTTTGGCACATACAAGTTTAGGGTTGACTTCTATTGAATGACCCTTTCCAGTTCTAGAGGTGCTTTTTTGCTTACACTCTTTGTCTTGTATCGCTTTGGGTGACTTTCAACTTACACTCTTTTTCTTTGACTTTCAATATTTCGTATACTGTACAGTGGTACCTTGGTTCACAAATGCTTTCTTTTTTTGGCACTTTAAACTTTTATATCTGTGGTAGATAGGTACTCTGAACACTTGTCAGCAGTTCAGTTTCTGACTTTACATATTTGCTCTCTGTCCCCTTTAATAGACATTTTAATGCAGAGGCGTGATCTGAAACGTGTTAAGGCCTTCATTAGAATAGTCTCTTGCTCATTTTGAAGAAACACCATGAACTGTTTGAATTCAGTCTTTATTTCTTCTCTCCTGTGTTCTACCTTTTTCTTAAGTTCCACTGATTTTCTAGTCTGCATGGTAATCACTTTTTCAGTTTGTTCCACTCTCTCCTTCCAGAGCTCGATGTGCCGCTCCAGCTGTTTGCTGTGATAGCCAGTGGCCTTCTCTGTGGGCCAGACATAGTGCTGCTGGTAAGCAGCAGAGAAACGGCACTATGGACACAAAACCTCTAGGTCCTTCTGGCAGAAAATGGTCAGAACCTGTTTGTGCTTCTCACACATAACATTCCCTTCCTCCCTTTTCTCTTGCTCCTCCTCAGCGGCAGTAGCTTAGCCACTTCAGTCAGATTATCTAGCTGGAAATTGTTCTAGAATTTTCTGTGTGGACAGAGATGATGGCAAGAAGGGCAGGGGAAACTGCCTCTCAGATCCTTCCAGGACTCACTGATGCAGGTGAGGCAGAAGTTATGCCCACAGTAGATTGTCACTGCGTTTTTCAAGTATCCTAGACAGATGGGGCAGCTAGCCTCTGCCTGGAGGTCTACCAAGGCTGCCATCAGCTCCACTGAATTGGAACCAAGGCAGCGGGCAAGGAAAGGCTTCTTCAGTAAGCCTGGCTTTCTAGGGCGTACGGCCCAGTAAGAAGGGGGTGTCCTCTTCTAGACTACCTTGAACACCAACCAGCTCTCAGTTCTGCTGGTCAGCTGGCACACCAAAGGCAGCCTCTAAAAGCCTTAGCCTGCTGTACCTCAGCTTCAAAGTCTGCACCGAGCAACACTCTGGAGTCTGTAATCTATTGCGCATCAGAACGTATCAGCTGGGTTGCTGCTCTTTCCATTCAGTCATCTGAAGTCAGCTTCACAGCTTTCTTACTCAAGAAAGTAACCCCAGGTCCAAAACAAGGATTCTTTCTGTGTGAAGATCTAAGTATCTTTCTCGAATCTCCTTTCTTTAACCTTGCTGAATACATACACAGTTAGCCCTCCATGTCTTCAGGAACAGAATCTGAAGATTCAACCAATCTAGTAATGTTAAATTCTCTGATAATTAATCTGCGAGCTGCTGTCTCATCTGTTTGCTAAATCCTTAATGGTCAAGGCGTTCTTGGGGGTTTTTTTGTTTTTGTTTTTGGTACCGGGGATCGAACTTGGGTCCTTGCAGTTGCAAGGCAGGCAGTGGAACCACTGAGCTAAATCCCCAGCCCCATCAAGGCGTTCTTGTCCCAGCAGGCTTGGTGTAAGAGTGTGCTTTAGGAAAATCACACTGGAACAGCTGCTCTGTGGCCTGGCCCGACACTGACACTGTGGCACAATCAGAACTCAAGTGCACACGATTGAGAGCGCCAAACTCCAGTCAGCACGCAGCTCTTGGCCTTTCCCACGGCTGCGCTGTGAATGTACAAATGCTCTTGTTTGTATGCAATTTGGTTTGCAAAAAGAGGCATTTGGCAAAATTTTGTATCTGTTTGCGAATTCTGCATAGGGTGATAAACAACGACCATGGCTATCTTTCCTGCACAAACACGAACATGGCCATCTTTTCCAGAATTGTTGAAAGAATACAGTTTGTGTACCAAGGTACTGAGAATCAAGTTTGTAGCACCTCGGTTCATGAACTTCTTTTTTTTTTTTGGTATCGGGGATTGAACTCAGGTCCTTACGCTTGTGCAGCAGGCGGCGAAACCACTGAGCTAAATCCCCGGCCCTATGAACTTGATTCTTTACACAATTCTGGTTGCAGACTGAGTTGGATGAGAACTGAATCAAGTTTAGTGGTCAAGTTCAATGTTGACCTTATGGGGAAATTTGATTCGATTCTCATCCAGTTCAATCTCGGAGAGAATTGTTTGTGAACTGAGGTACCACTGTATTTTGTTTTTTGAATATGTTATTATCAGTCTATAGTTTTATAAAACTTGGATCTGGTTATCTTTAAACTGAGTCCTTTAATCTGTTTCATTTAATCTTGGTTTCAGATTTGCTGTTTTACCTTTTTGAGATAGGGTCTCGCGCTGCAGCCCTGGCTGGCCCTGACTTTGCCGTCTTCCAGCCCTGGCCTCCCAGGTAGCTGGGATCACAGGTGTGCGCCTCTGCCTGGAGCTGAATCTGCCACAGAACGATGTTTCCCATGGTTTTGTGTTCCCTGTCTGCCCTCATCTTTCATTGTCACTTTGATTGCTTAGAATCATTTTTCTCATTCTGTTTTCCTTATATCTTTTTGGGGGACTTTTTGCTCTTTTTTTCTGTTCTTTTAAGGTTACCCTTATCACACACTTCTGACCTGCCAAAGTAATTTTCAGTATTTCGTCCCTAGGCTGTACCGAGGACAGAACGTGAGTCTTGGTCATTTCCATTCCTTGTGAAATCAGCGTTCACCTTGAAAAGTCTTCATTTGCAGCTGTCTTTCATTACTTCTGTACTTCAGGGGCCCTTGTTTCATCCCCCTCTGCCCAGAGGATGCCCCGCAGCACTCTCAGTTGGTCTGAAACATGGAATTCCAGGCAGCTTTCCTTCCCATCCCTCACTGCCATCCTGCTGCTCTGACCCCTGGCCCCACCAGAGCCCCACTGCTCGGACCCTCCGTCACAGCTGCCATCCCAGGTTCCCCTGCTGCTCTCAGCGCCGCACCTCGAGAGCAGCCTTCCTCTCTCAGCCTCATTACCTCTCACGTCTCCAGCTGCAGATTCGGACATTTCTGAACTCCTCCTGAGTTCACTTGTGGAGTGCTTGGTTTTGGTTTTCTGCACTTTTCAGACGTAGACTTTGTGTGTTTCCACCTCTTTGCTCAGGGCCCTGGACCCCTGGCTATCTGCAGTGTGTGCTTGGGTGCTGTGTGCAGAGCTGCGTGTTCGTTCGCGTGAGCCAGATCCTGTCCTCCATCTCGACACCCAGAGGCTGGTGCCCAGCTGCAGCTTGCTGAGGGGGCAGGGCGCCATCCCCTCCTCCCTCAACAGCACCTCAGATGCTGGCCCAGAGCTGGGAGTTACCGATCAGGCCTTGGTTCCACCACACTGGAGTCCAAGTGTCACAGTGCAGCTCCAGACCTGCCCTGGTCACCCTGTGCCAGGCTCGCCACTGGGAACTGGTGACATGTTGCCTGTTGCTGCTGCATGAATCCCCACTGGGGTCCAGGGAGAAGGGGAGCCCTGGGGCTGGGGCTGGGGCTGGGGCTGGTGGGAGAGGAGCTGGGTGACCACCGGCTCTTGGGCATGCTGCTGGGAGCAAGATGTGGCAGGGGAGAGTGGTGGAGCCAGGTGTGCTCTTCCTGCCTGGGCCTGCCCTTCCTGAGACAGAACTGGGTGAAGCCAGTGTAGCTGGGCCTCTGGAGTCTGGTTTAGAGCCACGGGGCTGGGATGCTTGTCAGACAGACAGTGGGGGCTCAGCGGATGCTGGTGTGGACAGAGCTAACTGCGGCCGTAGGCCTTGGCAGTACTGACAGAGCTTTGGGGCGTGCCTGGACAGGGCCCAGAGCACAGGGAATCCAAGCATGCGTCCCTGAAGGAGTCTGTGGATGGCTGTGTGTGGCCCTCGCATGGGCTGGGGACCACAGTGACTGCAGCCCTCAAACTGACAGTTGGAGCCAGGTCAGGAGGGTCACGTGAGGGGTGGAGGGACCCGAGGACAAGGCCACTTCCGCCACTTGGTCCCAGGCCAGCTGTGCTGTCACAGGCCACCTTTGGAGCACTGCGGCTGGCATGAGGCTCACGGGCTGGTGTGGGCAGAGGTCCTGGGTAGGACTCAGCTGGCCCCTCTGCTCTGCCCAGGGCTATTGTGTGGGCTTTGCTCAGAGCCATGATATTGTCAGGCTGGGTCTCTTCTGTTAAGGCAGGCTGCCCTAAGTGACAGACCTGTGTCGGGGAAAACTGTGGGCAACTGTGGTTTGCTGATAAGACAGGCAGGCATCTGCTCCCTACTGCACCTGCCAGGGAGTCGAGGGGCCCCCCAGTGAGTGGGCCTCTGGTCACTCTGCAGTGACAGCTGTCCCTCGGTGCCACCATGGTGCATGTCACATGCTGTTGGGTGCTCCCCTGAAAGCTCTGTTCTAGAATACTGTTTTCCTTCCAGCCACCCCTTCTGTGTGAAGTTGCTTGCGCTTTGTAAGGAGGAGATTAAGAAGTCAAAAAACACCCAGAAACTTCGGTCCAGCATCGCAGTGTGAGTTTTAAGTGGCCTGGGCTGAGTGCAGGAGGGGCGTGGTGGCTCTGTGTGGCAGTCAAGGGTGGCTCTGGTCTTGCAGCCCTCTCAGTGCCTGGGTTTCAGTGTCTATTTACAGTAGTCCTAACAAGAGGCAAGGCTCCTGGCCAAACACCTCCACTGCACCAAGGGCCGTGAGGTTGGGGGGCATCGCAGGTGGTGCCCTCACAGGCGGGCAGGTGGCTGCTGACCTCTGAGGAGCCTCACACCCTGGAGCCTGTCCTGTATCTGCCTGGTCTCCACGCGCCTCGGCCTTGCCAACAGCCTTGGGAGCCCTGGGCACGGCCTGCGCTGCCTCACGTCCCCTGGCTCCTCTCCTGCAGGCTCTGTGGGATGGTACAGTTCTGTGGAGATGTGAGAAGGAAGGTGCTCCTGCAGCTGATGCTGCTCCTCTGCCACCCGTTTCCCGTGGTGAGTGTCGCCCCAGCCCATGCAGACGGAGGCCTTTAGGGATGGTGCACGCAGGTGTGCCTCCGAGCAGGCTGAGAAACGTGCCGGAGCTGGGGTGGCCTGTGCGCATCACACACATGGCAGCGGCTCTGGCTGGCTCAGGGCCCCGGCCCAGCCTGGTAACAGGCTTGTCCTGCTGAGGGGTGGTAGCCTGCACCAGAGCCCAGCTTCTGTCCAAGGCAGTTGCCAGGACTTCCCTTTCCCTCTGGCTGTGAGAACTCTAAATGGCCTGAGGTGAGAGTGACTTTCTCAGAATAGTGACTCGGGCTGGGGATCTAGCTTAGTGGCTCCACCACCTGTCTCGCAAGTGCAAGGACCCGAGTTCCATCCGTGGTACCAAAAAAAAAAAAAAAAAAAAAGAATACAGTGGCTCTCAGGGTGGGGGGCTGAACCCACAGCTCGGCCTTCTTGGGCTACCAGGAATATAGATTCCTGGGGGTGGGTCGAGCAGCTTGAAAAGGCGGTGGCCGGCTGCTTCCCAACAGTGACTCACCTGCCCCGAGGCCCCTGAAGCCCTCCTCTCCCGACTGTGTGTCCCGCAGAGGCTGGGGTCTCTGCTCAGGGCCCGAGGGTCAGCTCGGGCTCCCTGGCCGTGGTGTTTCTTCCCACTGATGTGCTGTCCTTGCCCAGATCCGGAAGACCACGGCGAGCCAGGTGTACGAGATGGTGCTGACCTACAGCGGCGTGGTGAGCACTGATGTCCTGGACGAGGTCATGGCTGTGCTCAGCGACACGGTCTGGTAAGTGGGGACCTGAGCCAGGCTGCCTCCCTTCTGCTGAGTCTGTCAGGCTCCCCCAAACCTGAGGAGAAGGGGGGACACCTCAACCCTGGATGGCTCAGCTCTGCCCTTCACCGCCTCACCCAGGGACCAGCAGGGCCGGGGCCTTGGGTAGGAGGGTCTTCTCCAGGTGCGTTCCTTGTGGGTTGTGTGGCGGGGGGCCTGGTCCCGCATCTGGGCGCTGCTGGGCGCTGGTGAACCACTTCACTGTCACACTGGTGAGTGACAGCACCTGATGCACAGTGGTCGGTGTCAGAGGCCAGGGAAGCAGCTGACCCCGTCTAGGGACGGCGGGCACCAGACACACGGCTGCTTCTGGCCATGGCAGCTGAGGATGCCCACCAGTGAGGCTGCACTGCCTAGGCTCCGTGATAGAGAACCAGGGGCCGCCCCACCCTGGAACCCAGCCCTCCTTGGCCAGGCGGGAAGTGCAGCCTGCAGCGCAGCTTCGGGGTGACCTGGTCGGGGGTCCCAGGCTTGGCTGCACAGTAACGGTCATGCAGCAAGTGCGTGTGTGAGGCCGAGGCACCGTACGCACATGCATGCGATTATGGCAGAGCACAGTATCACACGCCTGCACTGTCACATGCAAACAGCATCCGTGCGCTCGCTCATGAGCACTCAGGCATTCTTCAAGGGCACCAGCGTCACCCTCGCTTTGGCAAGGAGCCGAGCCCAGGGCAGGTCCGGGTGGGCTGGGGCCCTGTTCTGCCCTCACCACCCCTCTAGACACAGGGGCCGGGGCCATGCTGGCCCGAGTGCAGCCTGGTTGGGTCGGGGCGGGGTGGGGTGGGGTGGGGGTGGTGCGCTATGAGCCGCAGAGGGTGTGCGGTGTCCACACTGTCCTGAGCCCCAACCAGTCTGGGGCTCCCAGGTGCCAGGCTTCAGCAGCCTGATCTGGGCACTGAGCCACCACAGGAGGCCGAGTCAGCACCTGTTTTCAGTTTTTTAAAAACAGGACAGAGGGGCTAGAAATTTAGCTCAGTGGTTCCGCTGCCTGCCTTGCAAGCACAAGGACTTAAGTTCGATTCCCGGTACCAAAAAAGAAAAAGAAAGGAAAACAGGACAGAAAAAGATGAGTGACTGGACACCACGTTAAAGTTCCAATGAATTTAACAGTAATTATCACAGAAGAAAAACTTAATATTTTGTCACAGCATTGCCAAATTTTGGGTTTTAATGAAAGCAGTGAATAACTGAATTCAAATACAACTTGAAAAGCCCTCACAGCAGGTGGAACCTGTGCCCTGGTCACATCCTGCCTTCACGCTGAGCCAGGGTTCACCCGGGCACCCGTCTCTAGGGGAGTGTTTTCCAAGCTTCCCGCACCTGAGGTCCAGAGCCGCTGCAGCTGCACACACAGGTCTGAGGCTCGAGGGCTCACAGCTCCTTCTCCTGTGCAGGGATGCTGAGCTCCCCGTGGCCAGAGAGCAGCGGAATCGGCTGTGCGACCTCCTTGGCGTGCCCCAGCCCCAGCTGGTCCCCAAGGTAACCCTGTGGTTCCCCACCTGCTCCCTTCCCCCTCCCGTGCCAGCTCTGGAGGCTACAGTGGCAGGGGCTCCTCTTCCTTCCCTCACCTTGGGTGGCAGTGTGTCTTTACACATGGTATCTTAGTTACTTTCTTCTCACTGGGACACTGTACCTGACACCCACAAATCCAAGGAGGAGAGGTGCTTTGGCTCCCGTTTGTGGAGGTTTCAGTCCATAGTTGGCCGGCTCCAATGCAGGCAGCACAGCAGAAGGGCATCGCAGAGGAGAAACAGCTCACGGCAGAGCAGCAGGAAGCAGGAGTGATCAAGAGAGGAGGGAGATAGACCCTTCCAGGCTATGCCCCCAGTGACCAGCTTCTCCCACCAGGCTTCATCTCCCAACATCACAGTTAGCAGTGAACTCATCCAGGGACCGATCCAGTGATGAGGATCACACCCCATGATGCAATCACCTTCCCCAAACCCCACCTGTGAATGCACGAGGCTTTGGGGGAACATCTAGATATAAACCATGACACAGCGTGCTTTCTCTGGGCACAGCCCATACCTGCCTGGGCCATGGGCATGCGTGACACAGCGTGGCTGAGCCTGCACTTCTCTGTGCCCAGCCCAGCACCAGCCCCCTGTTCCGGTGGCTCCAGGTCTCCACTTGTGCTGGCCCTGGCCCCTCCCATGCAGTCCACCATTGTGCACCCCCATACCTGTCGAATGGGGCCTCACCCTCCCACCCTGTAGAGCCCCTCAGCTGCCATCTGCCACAGCCTTTGCTCTGAGCACTGTCCTCCTTTTTTGTCACGGGGGGTTCTCAGTGCC
Source organism: Heterocephalus glaber (assembly GCF_053883595.1). Classification (NCBI taxonomy): domain Eukaryota; kingdom Metazoa; phylum Chordata; class Mammalia; order Rodentia; family Bathyergidae; genus Heterocephalus; species Heterocephalus glaber. Next base: position 254,925 of record NW_028258173.1, on the reverse strand, counting down.
TAGGTCATGTGGCCTCGTCCTTGGTGCCCATCAGAGCTCCTGCGCACCCTATTGGGCTGTCTGCACGTGCAAGGTCTGCATAGCTGCTGCCCACGGCAGAAGCTTCTGTTCCCAGCGCACTCCCATCCTTTACACAGAACATCAGACTCGCTAGCCTGCCCTTCGCTAGTTTCACCCTGTCTTTATAGGGAGGCTGTAGGTAGGGGATGGATGCTGTTTCCTTCTGAAAGCTCTGGGTTTCCTTTTCCACTGGGTTTCTGCCTGTGGGCTAAGCACCTGTTCTTGTGTCCACCGATCTTGTTGGCCTGTCTTCAGGATCTACAGGGTGTGACATGAAGTCTCTGCAACAGTCTGCGATGTTTTTGCCTGCCCATTAGTCCACACTGCTGTGTGATGGAGGAGGAGTGGGCCTCACAGCAGGTGATGGTGTCTGACTGACGGAGGAGCAGGCGTGGGTGTCACAGCAGGTCACCGTTTTCCTCTTGCGTGGACAGGTCTGAGGCCTCTGAACTGTGCCGTGCCATCTTACTGTACCCATTGCTGACAGCGGTGTATGGAGTCTGGATCTTTCAGTCTAACCCTCAGAACACATTGGAAGTGGTTGTTAGGTCCATGTATGGCCTCTCTGTTGAGCCTGCACCTCTATGAAGGGCCAAGGCACTGAGGCCCATGTGGCCGATGGTGGTACAGCTGCAGCAGTCCAGGTTCTTCTGCCATTGTTCTGCTTCCAGCCTCTGTGTGTTCTTAGTGAGTGGTGAGGTCTTACCTCTTGGGCTAGGCAAACACTGCCACCGAGCTACACTCCTGGCCTTTACAGGCTGACTCGGGCGGGGTCTTTGTTCAGTTGATAGTTTTATGGACTTGTCAGGCCGTGCACGTCCTGTGTTTTACTTTGCTTTTGAGACAGGGTCTTGCAAACTTACCCAGCCTGGCCTCAAGCCTACAATCCTCCTGTCTCAGCCTCCCAAATAGGCAGGGTCACAGCGTGCGCACAGTGCCCGGCCTCAGCCTCTCTCTTCCCCTTCCGATTCATGGTGTCCTGGGCCCTGGGCTTCCTCCTCACAGGAGCCCCGCAGATGCTGGGGGCCATCAAGCACCCTACGTGGGTGGGGACCAAGGTAGCATCCCTGCCCTCTTGGGTGCAGAGGCTGAACACAGCATCTGGCCTCTGACCCAAGTGTAGTTTTTACATTCTCGGTGGGAAAATACTCAGTGTGTGACTGAGGCTCCAGAGAAGATTCTGGAGTGTGCACCCGAGGTGCAGTGTTGCCACCTCGCTTGTGCTGGGGCCTCTGGAGAAGGGGCCGAGAGGCCTGGGCGACTCACAACCCACCGTCTCTCTGCAGACCGGTGCCCACTGAAGCTGGTCCAGAAGGCGAGCGGTCATCCTGCCGGCAGGAACGTTCTGCTCCCAGGGACGCTGACGGCCACACCAGAGCCCGGTGCCACAGTGCAGATGTCTTGTGGACAGACGGTGCCTCCTCCTCACATGCCCTGGGTGCCTGTGTTAATCTGCTGTTGCCTCACACAAATGTGCTCCCATAAAACCCATTTCAAACAGCTTTCGTGAGTCTGGACCCATGCGTGTGTGGCTGGAGGCTTCTGTGGCCTAGGAGTCGGGAGTGTGAGGGCAGCTGTCCTCCCGGCTGCTCACAGTGCCCTTCAGGGGCCCGGAGTGCGGACTGCGGCTGTCTCCGTGGCTGGGCGCTGTGTCTGTCCTGTGCGCTGCAGGGCAGGGTCTGGGCTTGGCGCCCCCATCCTGTATTCTGTGGGGCGGAGTCATCTGAGGCCAAGAGGGCAGGGAAGTGGTCCAATCAGGAGCAACCCAGTACCAGAGAGTGGCCAGGAAAGCAGCAGAAGCTGCAGAAATCAGCAGAAGTACGGACACTGACCGGCTGACTCCTGAGTGGGTCAGGTGCCCACTTAGAGGACAGAGCTGCATGCTCACAGGTGCACACGAGTCCACCAGGAGGGTACTGCTGAGAACTGGCCCGGCCCTGCTCTCGGGAGAGGCCACATCCATCGGGAGCAGAGGCAGGGCTGTGGGGCCAGGAAGGTGGGCTCTGTGGCCAGTGCCACACTCGGATCTGGGCAGCCACCCAGCACGTGCCACTGAAGCCAAATCGCTGGGGCACGAGGAGGATGTGTTAATAAAGAGAAATTTGGCCAAAGGACCTGCCTAGAATATAGAACCCAAACATAACATACATGCTCGCTTTAGATCAAGTGGTTTAAAATTATATTGAAAATTTTAATAAAGTATTGGTGAGCATTAGTAAGATTGGGAGCCATGCCGAGGGCACCCCAAGTGGTTCTGGGGATAGAAGCCCGGAGCTCCTTGGGCACAGCCATGGGAATCCACTGGCACGGGGCAGGGGCAGAGTGGGCCGGGCTGGACTGGGCAGACCCGCCTGGCCGTGGTGGCGGCTCAGCTGAAGTGCAGGAAGTCCCGGCCCTCACACAGGCTCAGCGACCGCAGGTTGTCCTCAAACTCGCCCCCCGTGAGGTCCTGGGTGGAAGCAGCAGGGCTGGCTCGATCTGGCTCCCCATGCTCTTTGGGGCCCCTGCAAAACCTCCAGTGGGAGCTGAGGCTTGGAGTCGGCCTAAGGCCACCTGTTGGGGTTCACTGTGAACTCCTCTAACAGGAATGGGCATGGCTGGGACACAGTCCCGCGGTTGCCAACGAGGTGCCCGGCCTGGCCCCATCTCCACAGGAGGTGCCGGCCCCCATGCCTCTGCAGGCTCAGCCATGCTGCCCCTGGTCCCTGTCCCTGCAGGGGAGCAAGGGCTGTGACCCAGGTCCTGTAGTGGGGTGCAAACCACAGGACCCCTCACCTGGGCTGGGCCAGTGAGGTACGACTTGGAAGCCCTGCAACAGGGCTCTGGCACTGTGCCCACTAGGCTCCTGGAGGCTGTGCCAGATGAACGGGTCACAGCCCCCTGAGGAGTGGCCCAGGGCACTGCAGTGGATTGCAGGCAAGAGGCAGCCCAAAGGACCCACCCAGAGTACGGCCTGGATGCACAGACACATGCACGCACGCCCGAGGCCCTACCCCAGACCACAGCATCCCTGTGTGGCCAGGTGCTCCCCTCCCGTGAGCGACACTCACCAGCTTCACACAGATGACGAAGGGCGGCCGGGCAGCTCGGAAGTGCAGGATGGGAACCCGTGGCTTGGGCCTTTCCTGGAGGGAACAGCACCAGCCATGTAGGTCACATGGGCTCCTCGAAGAGAGGGCGTCCAGGAGCCTGTGCTGGGCTCCTCTGCCGGTGGCCAGACTCCAGGGTAGGACGGGGCCCTGGGGACCCCAGGAGCTGGGGTGCACCTGCCGGCTGGGGCCAGCGCTCCCGGGAGGGCCCCTCACTGCCCACCTCGGCCCACGTACCTGGGCGTCCTCGTGGCAGTAGAAGCCCTTCTTCATCTTGTTCTCATCCACATCGCAGAAGGCAACCACCTGGGGGGAGCGCAGGGCAGGGAAGGTGGGACAGGGTCTGCATGGCCGGGTGCGGCAGAGTGGGCAGCGCGGGGTTGAGGGGCACCTGCCTTGTGCCGGCTGGTGGCCGTCAGGCTCCGGTACAGCCTGCGGCCCTGCTTGCCCGCGTTCCAGATGGTGAAGGTCGCCCACTGTGGCAGGGCCTGCTCCTCCAAGAAGCGGACGCGGTGGGTCCAGATGGTTGTCCTGCAGCGGGCAGAGGCGCCGTGGGTGGCTGGATGCCAAGGGCTCCACACCTCGCCGCTCTCTCAGCCCTGGTGCACACGGCCCCTGACCGCTCAGGCCCGATGCCACATCCTCAGGCCGCCCTCAGGGCCGTGTGCCCCTGGGAGGTCTTGGGGTCACCCAGGCTGAGCCCCTACCTGGGCCCTGAGACACCCCTGAGGGTGGCCCGGTGCATGGGGGAGGCTGCCTCACCCCAGTGTGGGCAGGGCAGGGGCGCTGGCTCCAGAGCGTGGGTATGAAAGGCAGTGCGCCCCCGGAGCGGCCGGTGTGCAGAGGAAGAGTTCTCGGAGACCTGTGTCCTCAGGGCCGCCACCTGCCTGGGACACAGGAGCTCTGGGCTCCCCGTGGCCTGCAGGGGTCTCTGCTCTGAAGGAGTGGCAGACACTCCCTGCCATGTACTCTCTGCGTCTTGAGGGCCACAGAAGGCCCGGACACAGCTGCCTGGCAGGTCCGTTTCACTAGGTGCTGAGCTGGGTGATTGGGGGGTGGTGGTTCTGCAGCCAGCTAGCACCTCTCCTGGGAGCACACAGAGCAGCCCAGGGCTCGGCCCCTGGGGGGCTGCAGGACAGGGTCCTCCCAGTCGTGATGGCCAGGGTGGCCTTCCCACCTCGTCCTTCCAGGGTGACTCCAGGTGTGACAGAAGCAGGATGTGTCCCTCTGGGGTCCTGGCCGGCCAGCCCTGGAAGCCCGAGGCCTGTGCCACGCACCCCGTCTGCTGAGCCCTGGGATGGTGTGGGGCAGGGCTGGCTGGACTCCACCCCAGAGGGGCCGGCACAGGGGCCTCCGAGTCCTCCCAGGGGGCCCTGTGTGGAGACCACTGTCCCGCCTGGGGTCCAGGGAGACACCAGCACTGGTCAGGCCTGTGTGTGCACACGTATGTGAGGGCAGCTCCCGCAGAAACTCCTGGGCCTTGCCCATGGGATGATGTTACACGTCAGCAGGCCGGGTCTGTCGGGCGTCCCCTGACAGTCAAGTCCCGAGCACCCGCTGGCGAAGAACCCGTGGCACATATGCTGCAGCAGGTGGTGAGCGGGCTTTGGGTTGCAGTTGGGCCCTCGTCTCCAAAAGGCTCACCATCCCTGCTCCTCCTCCCACCCAGAGGCGGATCCACAGGCTGGGTCTCAATGGGAAGGGATGCCAGGGCCACACCGCCGGAGATGCCCCACCCTGTCCCTGCTTTAGGCAGCCTCTGGGCTGAAGGCAGGGTGTGGGGTAGACGTGGGCTGGCGCAGCTGTGGCGGTCACATCCGCGCTGGGCCACACCGGGGAGCCCGCGTTTGTTCTTTGGCTTTCTAGCTCTCAGGAGCAGCAGGGCCCCTGAGCGCCATGGGCCTCTCCCCCCAGCCGGCGCTGTGCACGCGTGGTGCCTCTGATGCCTGAAGTGTCTCCCACTGCACTGGGCAGCAGAAGAGCAGACCGTCCTCCACGCAGAAGAGGGCGGCTGCCGACAGCCTGTGGCTGAATCGCACGCCTCACCCTGTGCTGCCATGCAGTGCGGAGACCTTAATCCAGCACAGAAACTCGCATGAGCTCATGTATTTTGAGTTGTGGGTGGCAAGGCCGTGTGTTGCAGAAACAGCAGGGTTCCATGCTTGTGGGGCGAGTGTGGGCCTGAGCCTGGTGCCCTCCCGGCGGCCCGGTGGGGTGCTGGCTGTGGTCACCACCTGGAGGACTCGCCGACACAGTGCGAGAGGCTACATGCTCACACCTGCAGGGAGGAGGCACAGGAGACCGGTGGCAGCGCTTCCGTTGGCCGGGACCGACAGCCCCACAATTCCAGCTGCGTTCGGGGACGGAGAAACGGTGCGCAGATGCTGAAGCCTTTGGGTGAGTGAGGGTGTAGGTTACATGTGTGAAGCTCGTGGGTCTTCAGTGTGCTGCTCGGGTTTCGAGCAACACGGCCCAGCCCTGCAGCCCTGGCCTCTGCACACCGGGCTGCCCTCGCCTGGCTGCTGCTGCTGCAGCCCCGTGGTTTCATCCACATCGATCTGGTCCGGGCCATCAGCAGTTTGTGCTCTTCCGAGGCCGAGGAGCGAAGTTCACCACGAACCCGAAGATGGAGATGTGGGTCACTCCCCAGATGCTCTGGGGGTGTGTGTGCGTGCACACGTGTGTGGTGCAGGGTGGCCCCAGAGCCCTGCCCACTGCCACACCACACCCAGGCCACTCCTGATGGCGGGGCAGCACTCATGAGGTGAACAGCGAGTTAAGGAAATCAAGCTGCACCGGCCCCATGGAGGCGTCTTCACCCACGACCATGGCCCACGGCGGCCCGCCCGCTGTCACACCTGCAACTGAGAGACGAGAGACGCGGGCTGTGCCCACCGTGGCGTGCTCGGTGACCACATCTGGTTTTGTAAACTGCCACTGCTATTTAAGTGTTCATAGGAATATCTTTTTCCTGCCAGGTAGTAGGAATTCTGTATGCAGTACATTCTCATACTAGCTTTTTGCTAAACATGTGGATCACCTCCTGGTCTGTGGTTTGTCTATTCATTTTCCTAATGGTGTCTTTTTATTTTTAAAGTTTAAGAGCAAAGAGTCTCACTGTGTTGCCCAAGCTGGCCCCTTGGGTGCCTGGGCTCAAGCAGTCCTCCTGCCTCAGCCTCACCAGGAGCTGGACCACAGGCATGTGCTGGCTTAGTATTGGCTTGTTTCACAGTCTTGGGGGTCGAACCCAGGTCCTTGTGCTAGGCACAGCCTCTACCACGGAGCTACATCCTCAGCTAATGGTGTCTGTTATGAACAAAAGCCCTCATTTTGATGAGGTCCAGCTCAGCCACTTTTAAGTGGGACATGACTGACATCCTCCACGCTGCTGTCTGCGCCCCAGGCTGAGCTGCTCCGCTGGCTTCCAGACACACTGCAGTTCCTGCTGGCTCACCTCCGAGGCCCTCCTTGAATCTGCTGCCCTGTCTGGTGCGGGACAGGCACGCAGTCGTCTCTGGCCAGCACATGTCCAGTTCCACCTGTGAGACCCCCTTTCTCCACTAAGTGCTTTTCCACTTCTGGATCCTCTGTCCCAACGGACGTGTTTGCCTCGGTGTTACTACATCGCGCTGACCGCCATAGCTTCAGTCTTCTTCAGCCCGTCACTGTGAGCCGTCAGTTTTGTTCCTTTTGTGATTCTGCAGGCCATTCTTGGTTTCCCGAATTTCCACGGGGATTTCAGACTTGCTAATCTGTGTCTACAAAGAGGCTGCTGGCTCTGTCACCTTGGTCAGCGCGGAGCAGACTGATTAGCAGGCAGCACTCAGGGCAAGGAGTGTCGGTCAGTGTCAGTTCTGTGGCAACATCATGCTGGGGCCGCAGCTCGGAGGGGACAAGCATGTGTCCCCGCCTCACCTTAGTGGCCCTGAAGTTACTGAGGCCCACAGTCCAGGAGCTGCTTCCCGTGTGGCCGTTCAGCCAGCTTAGGGGATGCTGCGCGTGCCTCTGGGTGTGTGCCGGCCCTCCACGCGGCTTTGGCTTCTGGACACCTTGCAGGACCCTTTCCACCACTGGCCCTCCTGCCAGCTGTGGGCTGCCACTCAGCAGGCAGAGCCCCTTGCCCTGGGTCCATGCGGCTCTCTCCCTGCAGGAGTGCGCATGCCCAAGGCCACACTACTCTCCCTCTGCTGCTCACGGGCGCTCTGCCTGCTCTACAGGTTTCAGTGCAGGGGGTGCACATGCAGAGTACACACAGAGGGTGCACATGGTACATGGAGGGCACACGGTGTATGTGCAGAGGGCACAGCGTGGAGGATGGACACAGTATACACACGCAGAGGGTGCACACAAAGAGGATATACATGTTCTTTGTAAAACTCATCCACAGCATTTGTGTTTGAAGCCACTGTACATGTTTCAAAATGCAGGTCCAGTTGTTCCCCAGGCAGTGTACAGTACAGAGCCACTGCCTGTGTGTAACTCTGGACTCGTGTCTTGGCAAGCCTGCTGGATTACTGGCTCTGGTTTCCCAAGAAACACAACCCTGCCATCTACAAGGATGATGGCTCCCCAGCCCTCAGCGGCCCCATCGGACCCTCTCTTCCTGCATGGCCTTCCGGACACTGACAGAGGGGAGGGGACAGCAGGCGCCTGGGGAGCATGCAGGGCTCACTGTCAGCGTGACTCTGGCTGCAGGGCTCTAGGTGTTAGCAGACCGAGAGCGCCCCTCTCCTCTGAGTTTGCTGAGATTTTCTTTTTAGTCAGAAAATCCCGAAGAGCATCTATAGACTGGCTCTGCCTCTGTACACCTCCGAGAATACCTTGGCAGACCAACTGGGTTTGGCTTTTGTGGAAAGTTATTAAATTACTGACTTAATTTTTAAATCATTACTTGCTTAAATATCTGTGGGATCAAGAGGCTCCCGCCCTTCACAGGAGGACACGGTGAGAAGCCATCGGCCCCCGTGGACAGCACAGCGAGGCAGTGTCTGGTGCGCACGCCACTCAGGTTCAGCAGCGGAAGGGGTCAGGATAGTGCTCAGATGACAGTGTGGTATCTGTCACCTGCAGTCTGAGACTCATCTGATGGCCCCACACACCGAGTCCAGCTCACAGTCCCGCTGGATCGGCTGCATTGTTTGGGCTCTCCTTACTCACAAGCCTCGGGAGAGGAGTCCTAAGCCTGCCGCCCTGCGTCTGTCTCTTCCCCCTGCTGCGGGGCGTGCACAGCGGCACAGCTATCCCTCGGAGATGCCCCTCTGGAACGGCTGCACCCAAATTCAGGCCTCACCACAGGCCAGCTCTGCCATGTGAAGCTGGAGAGCAAGCTGTCTTCGCCGTAAAGAGCAGGTCAGTGGGGGGACACCGGAGTCCCGTGGATCCCCTGGTCTGGACCCAGGTGGCCGGCGCCTCACTGCCCCAGAGAGGTGGTTTCCATGCAAGGGGCCACAGCTTGCGGCAAGAGGCTCAGGGCCGCCCAGGCCAGGAGCAGGCACCTCTGCTCCCTGAGACATGCATGGTGCCCAGCTCTGCAGCCCAAGGGTGCCGAGGCCGCCTTCCTCGGTGCCACAGGGCCAAGGAGCCCACCAGTGCGCAGCCCCACAGTGAGTCTCGGCCACAGACACACCTCCTCTGTGCCCTCACTGCCCTCCCACTGCCTTCTTCCCAGTCACCCAGAGGGCTGCCTGGAGCATAAAGCACCCTGCATCTCAGGCTGGTGCAATGGCACCTCAGGCCCAAGCAAGGCTGCCCGGTCCTTGCTGCGGTGCCCCAGGGGAGGAAATGGCTCCGCTACTGCCTGTGCTGTACACTCCTTGGGGAAGGAGGTGCCCCCGCCACAGGCCTGCCGACCCCTTAGAGCGGAGTCCTGACGCAACACTGTGCACACCCACCTTGGCCCACCCTGCTTCCGCCTTCCAGGGTGCCCGAAGGTGCTCCCCACCCCGACCGGCCCACTTACTGGAGGACAGAGTGCGTGGCTGCACGTGGGTGGTAGCGGTAGAGCAGCAGACTCTGGTCCACTCGCATGACCCCGCCGCCCTTCCTGAGGTGCTCGTAGAAGAACAGCAGATCCTCGGGCACACCCTGCACAAGGAGAGAGGCTGCTGGTGGGTGGTGCGCGCCTGGCCGTGCAAGGGCTTCTGAGTGGAGGCGCCGGGGCAGTGTGGGCTGAGGGCAGAGCCCACTCCGAGAAGGCACCTGCTACTCAGGCTCCAGCAGGGCAAAATGCACCTAGGTCAGCCTGAGGCTGCAGAGCACAGGGGAGGCTGCACCCCTGCTTCTGCCCAAAACCCCACTGGGTGGGGTGGGATGTCCTGGGGCAGACATGGTGCCCAGGAACAGGAGCAGGCATGACAGCCTTGAGCAGGAGACACGGTGGCCCTCGGGGACGGGGGCACCTGGTGGTCAGGGCTAGGAAGGTCAGACACCAAGACGGCCTCAAGATGAGGCTGCACTACTGAAAGAGGACAGTAGGTGGGGGCATTGAGTCAGGAAAGTGCACCAAGTGGCCAGACCAGGGCCTCGGCTCAGGACCCCCAGCTTGTCCTGGAAAGCTGGGTTGGCACTCCCTCGGGTGGAAGCTCCACTCTCCCCATGCCGTGCAGCGAAGGCCCTGTGCAAGCCCTCCAGGCTCAGTCATCTCCAGTTCGGGATGCAGGGGCTGGGAACTGTAATCTGAGCAGAGACCTGAACCAAGGCAGCAGGGCAGGTGGACGCTGAAAGGGCCGGAGCCAGTGCCCGGCTCCGGGGGTGGCGTGAGGCTCTCGGGCGCAGGACCTTCATCGCCTTCCGGGTGAAGGCCCAGCAACCCGGGGTTCTCTTCCCCACAGGCGGGCAGAGATGCCAGGGGGTGTGGGGACCCTCAGCAGACCCCCCTCAGCTGCCCCAGAGATGCCCGGCAGCACCTCCCAGGTCCTGCGCTTACTGTTGCCAGCAGCATTAAGCCAGGTGAGGCCACCTGCGCTTTCCCGGAAACAGCTCCTTCCCGGGGGCAGCTGGGGGCAGCTGGAGCCTCCGCAGGCAGAGACGCGGCAGGCAGAGCGGGAGGAACCGGGCTGGCGCGCTCACGGCACTTACCTGCCCACCCTCGTCGAACAGGCCCACGTGGTAGAACCAGGCTCGGGCGCAGAACCAGGTGGGCATGACCACGGTGGGGCCGTGTGAGGTGAATACCTGCAAGCAGCGGTGCAGCAGCGTCAGCGGCAGGGAGGTGACGGCCGTCACCCAGCCTGCGGTGCGCTCCCTGAAGCCTGTCCCCTCCCAGTGACAGGTCAAGCACCCTGCAGCGGCATCCCAGCAGCTGGCCTGGCCCTGAGGCGGATGGGGGCGGGGGAGCCAGTGGCAGCCCCGTGCCTCCAGGTCCCCGGCCCGGCTGTGCTCGTCACTGAGCGGGGCTGGGTCCCCCTGCTTCCCATGGGCACGTGGCCTGTGTGAGAACTAAGCACACACAAGACTGAAGCAGCGCAGGGCCGTGGGCAGATTCCTAGACAGACACAAACCATCAGAAAGTCTCAGGAAAAAACTGAGTTATCTCCAGCAAATAAGAGGCTGAAAGAGGCCAGACAGCTTCCCTGGTGAACTCTGTCAAATGCTTAAGGCATTCACACCATTCTCCAGAAACTTTCAAACAACAGAAGCATGGGGGAACACACCCTAACTCTCCCTTGAGGCCAGCATTACCTTGATCCAAAAACCAAGCCAAAAAAGCTCAAGAAAATGCCTTGCCAGTGGCCTTTATAAACACAGAAGCCAAAATCTGTGGCAAAATACTAGCAAAATGAGTCATCACAAAGATCACATGCCATGACTAGAGGGATTTACTCCAGGAAAAGTGGGTTATTAGATAAAAAGCAAGCACTATGATACACCACACCGATGGACTAAAGGACAAGAACTAGACAGCTATCTCAACAGATACAGAAAAGGTGCTTGACACAATCCAGCACCCTCTCATGACAAAACCACAGCCTAGGAAGCCCTGCCAGAGGGCCTGAAACCACACCCCCATGTGAGCACAGAGTGGTGAACTGGAAGCTGCTCCAGGGTCAGGTCAAGATGACGATGACCATGCTGGCCCTCTCTTCAGCCTCTGCATGGACTCTCCCAACACAGCAACGGGCTAAGAAAGAGAAGTGAACATTACTCAGCTTGAGGGGAAACCACTTCTGTCTGTGGGAGACATCACTCCCAAAGGAGGAACCCTAGACACGTGTGTGTGTGTGTGTACTCTGGCGCACAAGTGTGTACACAATCTAGGCTAATACAAGAGTTCAGCAAAGCTGTGGGATGAAGATCCATATACAAAGCTCAAATGGAGTCTATACACCAGCGAAAAGCACCCAAAAATGAAATTAAGATGACATCTATGGTTATAACAGCATGCAAAATACATAGGAATAAATTAAGGAATAGAAGTCTTACTAGATGGCTTGGTATTCAAGAAAAGGTACTACTAGATTGATCCACAGGTTCCATATAATCCTATCAAATTCTATCAAATTCCAGCTGCTTTTCTGGGGGCAGAAAGTGGTAAAAATGATCCTAACACTCCAAGGGAAATGCAAAGGACCTCAGATAACAAAAGCCATCTTGATAAAAACTCCAAGTCGGAGGAGTCACACTTCCTGTTTCTAAAGATGAGCTCTGAGCAGCAGGAGCTGCATGGCACTGGCATCAAGATGGTTGCAGCGTGGCAAGGATCAGAGCTGAGAGCCCGAAGATATGCCCAGACGTTTATGAGTAACTGATCTTGGACCAAGACACCTAAACAACGTGGAAGAAAGAAAGTCTTTCCAACAAATGATGCTGAACAACATGAAGTATAAAGTTGGGCCCTTACCCCAGGCTGCACACAAAAATGAACTCATAATGGACCAAAGGCCTGAATACTAGACCTAACTGTAACATTCTTAGGAGAAAACACAGATGTAAACTGTCACGCACTTGGGTTGGGCAAAGGCTTCTTAGATTGATACCAAAAGCAGGTGCAACTACTGTGCAGATAAGACACAAACGGGACTAATCAAAACTCAAGTTCTATATTTCAAAAGATACCACTGAGAAATTTTAAAAAGCCGACAGGAAGGAAGAACATACTTAGAAATCACACATCTCACAAGGACCGAATACCCCAAACATGCACAATGTATTTACAGCTCAACACTGAAAAGAGAAACGATCCGATTTTTAAAGAAGCCAGCTAAGGCAGGCCGTGTGTTGCATAATCCTATATATATGAAAAGTCCAGGACAGGCAGCTCCAGGGACAGGAAGTGGACTAGGGTTTGCCAGGGGCCAGGAAATGGAGAGCGACAGTTACAGGGACCAAGTTCCTTTGAATGAGATCGAGATGGTGGCTGCACAATTTGTGAGCATGCTGAAAACACCAACGTGTCTTCTTACAAGGGTGACTTTTATGGCCTCTGAACCATCTCAATGAAGATGTCACTGGAAACACTGCACATTCACCGACTGCCAGCTGACCCAGAGCCGTGTGGTCTTGTCTTTATATTTTTCTGTTTAATTTCTTAAACAAAAAAACCAAGCTAGTTCCACCTAGAGAGGGTATTCTTATGGGAAAAAAAATCTTTGGCAGAATTATAATCTGCATTCAATGCAGAAGATGTGTTTATAAAAACACAATGTTTTATGAGTGAGTTCACTCATTTTGTTTTCTTAAAATATTTTCTGGTTACAGAGTAATACATGATCATCAACAGAAAATACAGAACATTACACAGGAAAAACTTCAAGCAGTCCTGACTGAGCCCCAGAGAAGGAGCTGCAGACCCGGTGTGTCCGCTCCCAGGAAACCACCAGTACGCGCAGCGCTGGCATTGAGCCCATGCGGCCTGCTGCGGCTCACAGCTTCGGGACAGGAGTGGGTGGCTCGGTGTGGCCACCCGGCAGGCTGTCCCTTGACTGTTCCTCCTGCCCCCAGCTGCTCCTTCTCCGGGACCTTCTCTGTCCTGAGAGTGAGGACTTCTTGCTTTCTAGCACATGCGCTTCCATTTGCTGGTCCCCGGGTGTCCACTCCGGGCTCTGGGGGACCAGGCGTAGCTGTGCCCTTGGCTCAGGCAGAGGACATCTCTGTGGCCTGGACAGGGCCCCAGTGGGAGGTGCCGGCGGTGGAGCTGTGCCCTTCCGAGATGGTGGCAGTGGCCTGAGACCCAGCTGCACGCCTGCCTGGGAGCCGCTGGCGCACACCGCTTGCCCCCAGCAATGCCGCCGCTAAGGGAGGCTAGGGGAGGTGAGCACTGTGGATCGTGCGGTGTGCGCACCTTCTCTGAGGAGTGTGTGTTCTTAGGAACCTCGGCGGGCAGCCGAGGCTCCTCGGCCAGGCCGGGTCCTCTGGGCTCCGAGGGCCTGGCAGCCTCTGGGAATGGGTCACTTCCTGCATGGGTGAAAGGGATGCTGAGTAGAGGCCCGAATGGCTCCCCAGCAGCCCTTGAGCCCAGTTTGGCTGCAGGGTGGGGCACACGCCGCTCCCAGCATGCCCTGTGCTCCCCAGGGCTGCCTGCCATGAGGTCTCAGACTTCCCTCGTCCCTCACTGCTCTGTGACACCGGCCACAGGTGCTCTCGGACCGTCCTGCCTGGCCGGGCCTGAGGTGTCGCCTGTTTGCAGCTGTCCCCACTCTGTACCTCCTCTGAGGCCTCCTTGCATGGCAGGGGGACGTGGGCAGGGCTGCCTGAGCTGGTCCCCACTGCACTCCCACCTTCACTCGAACAGCTCAGCGGCCTTGCTCAGGGGCCAGCGCCCAAGCAAACAGCCCTCACTGAAAGGGAAGGGAAGCCCCTGGCGCACACACACTCCCTCAACTTCATTTTCACTGTTTGGTGGTAGGGATTGAGCCAAGGGCCACATCCCTTGTCTCCCCGCCTCTATGGTTTAAAATCCTGAGCTAGGAGCTTGCTGAGTTGCCCAAGCAACTTGCGATCCTCCTGCCTCAGCCTCCAGGCAGCTGGCATTATGGGCGTGCACCGCACCTGGCCTATTTTCAATGTTAGAAGATTGTTCTAGGCACAATGAAGTCTAGGAGAGGCCATGTGCTTGCAGGAACATCACATGTGCATTGGTTCCTGAGGCAGGGACACAAAGCTGCACATATGCAGACACACGCGTGCAGAGTGGCTGCACACTGAACAGGCACCCGGAGATGGAGGCAGCACCTCCCTCCAGCCTGCTCAGAGCCGTCCTTCTCTGGGAAAGCGCAGCCCACCACCCCCAGGCCACGGCAGAAATCCCAGAGACAACAACTGCGGGCAGCAGGGGGCCCGGGGATGGAGCGGCTTGCTGGGGACTGCTGACCTCAGGCGGTTACCCCTCCTGGCAGGGGCCAGGCTGCTGCTGACCTGGGCCTGCCACAGTCTCTGGTGTGGAGGGCTGTTAAGTAGTTTCCTATGAGATGGGAAATGCCTTAGAAATCTGCCGGCTATTTCCCGTCGCCTGTGAACCCTACCTCATCTTTTCCTGAGCTAATCCAGCCTCTTCCCGGAGTGTGCAGTGCAGCGGCACCAAAGCAGCGGCAGTGCGGTACCTGATGCAGGGCTCCCACGGCTTTGGGCGTCTGTCTGTACAAATGCCCGCCTCAACCCAGGACCCTGGTAGGAGGTGAAGCAGGAAGCAGCCCGGCAGGGCCATGCCCTCCAAGGCAGGTGGGAGGCCACTGGATACCAAGCAGGCCCTGGGATGCAGTGGCCTCCTGAAGACAAGTGTCATTAGGCTTGATGAGTGAACCCAAACCCCAAAGCCTGGGACTCACTTTAGAGGGAACTCAGCCTTTCTCCATAGACGGAGACTTTGGGGACCCTTGCACCCTGAAGAACCATGAGAGGAAGCAGTCTTATGGCCTCTGGGATGGAGCAGGCCAGGCCGTGGCGTCTGGCAGCGTGAACAGGGGACAGGGAGGCTCACACCCTCTCTTCTGGCCTGGTGGCCCTTGGCACAGGTTGGGGGCCCTGGCAACCTCGGGGCACGGGGCACCTTCTTGGGAGCAGCTGCCAAGATGCCCAGTGTGGCACTTGGGGCTCCTGCTACAGCAGTGAGGAGGAGTCCAGAGCAGGGCCCTCACCCATGGAGTAGGGCAGCTGCCGCACGCCGGGGACCAGATGCCACCACACGTTCGTGCACCGAACACACAGACCGGAACACAAACACTGACATGCACAGACACAGTCACCATGGGACATGCTGTCAGAGCTCAGAAGTGCTGGGCACCCAGCCAGGTGTGGGGGTGCTCACCATCACCCCAGCCACTCCGGAGTTCCAGGCCGACCCGGACAACTCAGGGAGGCCCTGTCTAAGTATAAAGGGCTGACGTGTAGCTCAGGGAAAAATTCACAAGCAAAACATCACCCAACTTCTGTGCATCAAAGGCCAC
Organism: Heterocephalus glaber; assembly: GCF_053883595.1. Taxonomy (NCBI): domain Eukaryota; kingdom Metazoa; phylum Chordata; class Mammalia; order Rodentia; family Bathyergidae; genus Heterocephalus; species Heterocephalus glaber. The sequence continues at coordinate 239,396 of NW_028258173.1, read as the reverse complement.
AAATGAGCAGGGTGCAGAGGTAACCTTCAGAATGGGAAGAGTCGGCAAAGCACACACCCGATGAGAGCAGTGGGAATAAAGGGCTCCTGCTGCTCACAACAAAAGCCAGTTCATCAAAACACAAGCTTGCACAGATACTTCTAAGAAGGCTCCAAGGCGAAATCACCGGGGAAGTCAGCCGACTGACACAGGGAGTCCCTCACACCCAGGCTGGCACTGCTGCAAGCCGGAGGCACAGCGCTGGCAAGGCCACGGAGAGCGCGGTGCCCTGCTGCGGGCGCAGCTGTGCGCGACCTGGAGGCTGCAGCAGGAGTGCCGAGGGTGAGGCGGGCCTGGGATGGGTCTGGGGCCTGCCCTGTGCCACGGAGCCCCCCCCCCGACCCCAGCCTGACCCTGTGCTGTGCCCACCATCATGGCACCCTCGACACGAGTGTGTCCTCCCGAGTCACAGCCTGAGGCTCCTCTGGGTCCATCCAGCGTGGACACTCTTTGGCTCAGACTGAATCCAGTCAGGCCACTTCTGCCTCGATGTCCCGGTCAGCCCTGCCCTATGGCTGACCCAGCTGGGCTTGCTGACTAGAGTGGAAGGAAGAGAGCAGCAGGAGAGGGACAGCAAAACCCGTGATCCTAAAATTCCTCCATCCAGGCAGAGGGTCCAGAACAGGCCGGGGATGTGCTCTGCAATGCTGGGCAAGCTCTGCCCCACTGAGCCACACCCCAGCCCTGCCAGTAACTCTGAAGAAGAGCAGTCGTGCTGGAGCTCACAGGCCAGCAAACCAGGGCTGGTCCGCAGAGCAGCGACCCAGGCTGGCTGAGTCCAAGGGCTCCATGCACGGACGCGCTCAGAGCGCAGGCAGCACCACCGGTCTCAAGCCCGTCCTCTCCCCAGCAGACAGCTCTCTGCCCAGGGCCACCTGTGAGTCTGGGCAGGTGTGGGGATGGGCGGGGACGTTACTGTGAAGGCCGGGCGGGCTGGGCTGCCCCACACCTCCACACCCTCCGAAGGCCATGCGAGCCACAAACACCAGGCAGTGCCACTGCTCCTCCAGATGCGGTGGGTGCCAGCCTGCGTGGGGCACACACCGGTCTGGCGGGGCTCCTCCAGCCCCACGCTCCGGGAAGCCTTGGCCGAGCTCCACGGGCCGACAGCACCTGCTTCCCCAGGGCGTGTGAGGCAGTAGGGGCCTCAGAAGCAGGCGTGGCCATCACCTCCACCCAGGGAAACAGCAACAGAAGCCGAGTGCAGCTCTGGGCAGTATGTCATGGGCAGCTTCAGAGGGGTCTGAGGGTTTCCGGTGCTTTCTGAAACCCAGCTGCTACCACCGTGTGGGGCAGGAAAGCAGCACAAGGCGGGGGTGGCCCGGCCACAGGTGTGCCCCGACAGCGTCTGCATCAGGCACTGCCTCTCCAGGGCAGGCGAGGGCACCTGCAGTCATCACCAGGTGATGTCTTGGGACAGCTGAGGGCCAGGCACCAGGTGGCAGCCCAGCCTCTGCACATTACCTGGCATTGCTGTAGGCACCGCACATGCACGGAGCCCTGGAGATCTCTATGGCCTTGGCCAACTCAGACCTGGAAGCCAAGGTGGGGAGGTGGGGTGGGCCCCAAACTGGCTTCTGACCACGCCCTTCGCTCTGCACGGCTCCAGGTCCTGCAGATCAGCAGCGGGCCTCCCTCCCCTGGCCCAGACTCGCGCCCTGCGTACCTGCCGCGCCCTGCAGCTGTGAAGTGGAGAGGCTGTGCTTCACTGTCCTATACATTGCTGGACTTAATCTGCTAATAGCTTTACAGACGAAAGTTTTTGCATCTGAGTTCATAAGGAACACTGATCTCTAATTTGCTTTTCTTGTAAGGTCTTTGTTCAGTTTATTTGGGGGGGGGGGGGTCTGAGACAGAGTCTCGCTTTGTAGTCCAGGCTGGCCTCGACTTGTGGTGATCCTCTGGCCTCAGCCTCCTGAGCTCTGGGATCACAGGTGTGAGCCACCACGCCTGGCTCACTTTGCTCGGTTTTGGAGTCAGGTAATCCTGGCCTCCAAAAGCAAGTCAGGCTTTGTTCTCTCCTGCTTTGACTGAAAGAGTCTGCGCAGGACACTGCCGCTTCCTCCTTGGGACACTGCCACTTCCTCGATGTCATTTTCCAGTGAAGTCTGCAGGGCCTGCAGAGTTTGGAGGGCTTTTAACTGTTAATTCAGCTTCTTCAGTGGAGCCAGGATCGTTCAGATTCCTTGCTCCTTCTCAAGTCTGCTCCAGTACCTGTGTCTTTCGAGGAAAGTGTCCCCTCTGTCGGGCAGGGAGGCACTGCTGTGGCCGAGCTTGCTGTGCCGCGGGCAGGCCTTCTGCTGTGGACACTGGCAGTCTGTACCTTTTCTCTCTCCTCTTGATCCAGCTATGGCTTTGCTGATTTTATACCCCTTTTTCAAGAGATCAGTGTCTCGAGTCCTTGAGCTTCTCTCCTGTGTGCTTCTGCCTCGCTGCATGACACTCTCTGTTTGGGTTCAGTTCTTTCCTTCTCACTCAGAGGGGAGACAAGGTCACACCTGGCACTGCTCAGTCACTTCAAACCACTGCCTTTGCCACAGTCCACAGACGTAGCGTTTTGTTTTGATTTTCTCTCCAAAGTATTTTCTGGAAAAAATATTTTCCAACAACTTTCCAATTTCATTCTGTTAACTATTCTTTAACTGTAAGTTATTCATAAGGATACTGCTCAATTCCCAAATACCAGAGGGCTCTTTCTATCCTTGGCTCCTGCTCTATCACTGGGGAACAAACCATGGTCTCAACCTCTGACCCTGGTGGATCTCACTTCACAGCCTCACACAGCTATGCGTGGGTGGATCTCGCACTCCCCACCATGGACTAGGGTCCACAGCAGCCACAAGCCACTAGGGGGACTTGGGGTCACTGGATGGAGTGGGTGCTGGCTCTGGATATGTCCCTGCTGAGCTCCCAGGTGCAGGGTGTCCCTGAGGGGCCATGGCAGGGCCAGGTTCAAACAGCATAGTGCCACCAAGCTGGCACCAATGCCTCCTCTGAGGGCAGAAGCGGTGGGCCACAGAGCCACGGGACACGGATAGGTGACACTGGGTGGGAGGACCCTGAGTTGGGCAGGATGGGGCCATGCACTGTGGGTCCTGGACCTTCCTTGGCTTCTGCAGCCAGGGCCCTGGAGTCCGGTGGGGCCTGTTTTACCCACTCTGAGGACTTCCTAGGGATTTTCCCAAGAGCAACAGAAATACATCCATATGAAACCTGAGCGTGCACATTCACAGCAGCTTTCTGCAGAACAGCCCTGGACTAGAAGCAACCCAAATGCTCCACATCACGGTGCCCTGGGGGCAACCATGTGGATGAGCTCCTGACAGCAGCACCACCACCCCTGGCTGTCTAGGTTGTGTTGCTGGGCGAGAAGGCAGGCACCGGATTTAGATGAAACCCTAGGCCTGAGGTCTGCATGGGGATCTAGAGGAGCAGTGATTAGATGGGGCCCGGGCACTGGCTCAAAGGCACAGCCTTCATGGTGCCTTCGCAAGTCTCTCCCACCACTGAAGAAATGACCAGAATGCAGGTCTGAAAACAACAGTGTTCGGGAAGCGGAGTGCTTCCCGAGCCTCACGCCTGCCTCTGTGTTACCCACGTGGGGTGCCTGGAAGCGCGGGGCTGTGGTCACAGCAACCCCAGGAGGTGGCTCTGCACACTGGTCACCGCCACCCAGGCCTGTGACCTCTGAACACCACGTTCCTGGTTGCTGGGAAACGCATCTGGCCGCCTGAGACCAGCTCGGAACAGCCCCGCCCTGACGAACATGTGCGCCTGCCTTGCCATCAGAAACAAATGGATTCCACACTGTTCTGTGGAAACTATTACAAAGCAAAAATGGAGCTTCCTGTTTTCAGTTTCTGTGTGCCAAAGCCTCCCGAGGCGCTTTGTGGCAAGTGCCTTCTGTGTCTGCTCGGGTGACTCTGCCCAGTGGGACGTGCAGCCCAGTCGGTGCTGGGCACCTAGGGCCGCCACGGCCACACGTGCTGCTGGGCGGGAAGCAAGGTCAGCCCGACTGGGGAACACATGTGGGGGCTCAGGATAAAAACAAGACCGTCAAATAGCTCACTGACCTTCACATTAATCACAGGCTGAAACAACAGCATATACAGGAAAATATCACACACACACATACATATATTCCTGTATACACCGGAGTAAGTGAAATATGACAAATTGCTTCTTTTACCTCTTAAATTGTACTAAAAATTTTACAATTGTGTCTCGGCTTGCACTTGTGACTTCTATTGGATAGAGACAGATTTCTGTTTGCAGTGATTTGCCATTCTTCAACAATGAGCCCCTGGGCTGAGTATGAGGAAGATGAGGAGGCCAGCCCAACTGGACGCAGGTCAGCTCCACAGCTGGCAGGGGTAGGGCCACCCCGGGCCCACTGGCCTGTGTGGCACACGTGTGAGCTGAGACAAGGCGTGCTCTGCGGCAGACCAGTCTCCTGCCCATGCTGTCCCTGTCTCACAGCTTCCAAAGAGGAAGCAGCACTGGGCCGGAGCCAACAGGCTGTGGAAGAGGCAGGGAGGAGACCACGTTGCCCACAGTGCTGGCCAGGGCAGGCCAGTCCCTCAGGGCTGTACGGGCTGGGTCTGCAGGTGGATAGCAAAGGTTGGCAGAGCCTTCCAGTCTCCTGATGGCTGTGGGCCTGGTGTCTCCAGGACTGCAGCTCCCAGAGCTCTGCCTTCCCGCCGGTGCTGAAGCTTCCAGGGTGGCTTGGAAGCTTCCCTGGGTGGCACAGCCCTTGGAGCTGCAACAGCTGGGGAGCCCAGGATGGGGCCCCATGGAGAGAAGATGGCCATGGGCTACTCTGCAGAGACCAGTGGGACTCAAAGAAGACAGCAAGTGACAGAAACAGCCACCATGCTGTGGACAGACCACAGGCCAGTGCGGTCCCCGACTGGGTAACTGCCCAGTGGAGAAGACGCAGGCCCAGACGGGCAGAGCACACATCATCAGGGCTTCTCATCGCTCAGAGAGGACCACAGCACAAAGAGCACGTTTTCCAAGCAATTCAACTAAGGTAGGAATCAACAGCAGAAATCTGGAAAATCCTCAACTAGTTAGAAATAAAACAACCTACTTCTAAATTTCCCATGATTCAAAGAAAAAAAAATCACTAGAAAATTAGAAAATATTTTGAACTAAGAATGAAAAAACAACATATTAAAGTTATAGCATACAGGGCCAGGGATCTAGCTCAGTGGTTCCACCGCCTGCCTTGCAAGCACAAGGTCCTGAGTTCAATCCCTGATACCAAAAAAAAAAAGTTACAGCATACAGTTAAGATATTTACAGAAAATACTGCAGCTTGAAAAGATGATTAGATTAGAAACGCCAGTCCCATCCAAGCCTCTGGCTGGATGAGAAGGAAGAGCAGAGTAAGCTCGCGAAGAAGAAAGGACACCAGAGGTGAGGGCACAGCTGAGGAATGGGGCAGGGAGAGCTGAGAAAACAGAGCCCAAAGCCAGTCTTTGGAAAGTGCAGTAATAGTGACAAATTTCTAGCTTGTACGATCAAAAAAGATAAAAGTTAAGAATGATCAACAGGAAAAATAAAAAGAAATCACTACAGAAACTACAGATGTTAGAGGAGTAAAGTGACATTATAAACAAATGTGGGATAATAACCTCAACAACTTAAATGAGTAAGTACCTGGAAAGAGACAAATTACACAACTCAGAAGAAATAAAAATCTGAATAGCCCTGTATCTATTAAAAACCTGAATAACTGAAAAGTTCCACTGGTGCATTTTATTCAAGATTAGTTAGGAAGAACATCAATCTCTCACAAGCTGTTCATACAGTAAGAGGGGGCATCTCTTCACTCATGTTGTGGGGATTGCATTAGCCTGAACCCGAACACTCCACGTCAGCCACAGACCAGTGTCCTCTGACTACAGATCCCCAGCAAATAGAATCTGGCAATTAAAATGCCCACACATCTTGACTAAGTGGTGTTTATCCCCAATATTCAAGCTGGCTTAGCATCTGAAAATCAATCAGTGTACTGGATAAATCTGACTCATTTGTGAGAAAATGGATGGATTTTGGACTATAACGCTAAGTGAAATACATCAGACACAAGTTAAATATCACATGGTTTCTCTAACATGAGACCAAAGTATAAATAAAGAGCAAAGAAGAGGTGGTAGGAGCCAGGGAGGCAGACTCTGAGGAGACAGGAGGGAGACTGGGGGAGGGTGGGTAAAACAATCAAGACTCAAATGTGCACAGCTACCAATCCCCAGGATGAGCACAATCACAGTATGTTGCAAACACACTAATATAAAAGGAATCACTGTGATTCATCACATCAGCATGGTAAGGGAGGAGAGCCACGTGGTTGTTTTTTTTTTTCCATTAAGTTTATTGGTACATTTTAGGTATAAACTACAGTTACATTCATCATTGGGATATTGTACCAATTCATGAGTATCTTGATTCTTATTTTTTCCCCATTCCCCTGCCCTCCCTTCACCCTTCCCTATTTGCAAAGATTTTGTTTCCATTTGTTTCCTTTTCTCATATTTTTTCTTTTCCCTTCTTTCCTTTCCCCTACCTCTCCCACTTCCCCTGCTCCTTTAGACCTTTACTTCCTGTTACACAATATCAATTATACATTTTTAAACTTAAAATATCAAGACCTAGGAGACATTACCACAGATTTTACAGAATTTAAAAGGATACAGAAAGCATATTTCAAAAAAACCTGTTTTGAAATAAATTTGACAACTTCTAAGAAGTACCTTGGAAGGCAAATTAACGAAACTAACTCTGGAGGAAATATAAAATTTGAATAGCACCTATTAAAGAAAGTATATTCCTAGCTTGAAAACCTACCTATATGACAACAACAGGCTCGTATACATTTTAATTTATAAATTATATCAAACATTTAAAGCAGAAAAAAAAAGGAACACTTCTCCCCTCATTTTAGGAAATCAACCTTGTGCTAATCCTAAAACTGGATAAAGATAAAAGAAAAGTATGAACATAAATAAAACTTTGTTTAATAAAACAAACTATTAGAAGTCAGATCTGGCAGGATGAAGAAAGTGGTTTTATTATAGAGATGGCAGTGTTGGTTCAGCATTAGAAGATCCACCCCCAAAAGTCATCATTTTAACAGAGGAAAGGAAAAAGCCTTATGATCCTGTCACTAGTTGGAGAAAAAGTATTGGATTAAATTCCACAGCTGTTCACGGTAAAAGCTATCAGGAGACTAGAAGGAGAACAGAACCTTCTCAACAGATTAAAGACATATACTCCATACTTTCAGCGAGAACACCTTATATGAACAGAGAAGATACAATGCTTTCTCCCTAAGGCGGGAACAAGGGCAGATATGCTTACTCTTCATCTGTCCATTAAACTTTGAAACCCAGGCTCCACCAAAATAGTCTGGCAATAAAATGACACAATTAGGATAGGATTGGCAAGGTAGAAGCAAAATCTTTATACGTAGATGAAATGATCATCTACAGAGAAAATACTAAACTATAAAACTTCCAGAAGAAAATAAATAAGAAAATGTTTGCAAGCTGGAAATAAGCAGTGTTCTAAAATAGAACACAGATTCCCAAACTAAAAGGAGAATACTGATTAACTGGATTTTGTCAAAATGGAAAATGCTGGCTCTCTGAAAGACATCAAAAAAAAAGAAAAGGTAAATCATGCACTGCATGACAGGTGCACACAGCAGAGGGACTAGTATCCAGAATATATAAATTACAACTTACAACTCAAAAATCGTAAGACAAAAAAAGTAAAGGTAAGAGCCTGGCAAATGATTTGAACATCACAGAGATGTGTGACTAGCAGCCATGCACATCAGTCAGTGGGGAAGTGCAAAGCAGCAGCCCAGGGTGGTGGTACCTGCATGCACTGGCAGGACAGGGGAGAGCACACCATCCACACTGGGCCCAGGATGTGGGAGCTCGAGGTGCCCAGCTCCTGGAGGCCTGTGGGCTGTTTCCATGGGCTGTCCTTAAAGACAGCCTTCTGCAGTGTTCTGAAGTTTTTTACCCTTCTCTGGTAGTGAGGATTAGGGAGGGCATTTTACACAGAAGTTTCAATTCTGACAATGCAAATCCAGCACACAAGGAGTCAGGCACATCACACTGGGTCCTTCCTTTGATGGTTAAGGCCTGCTTCCCACTGTATCCCTTCACTCTCTGACTTGATGGAATTATATTTGAGGTTACATGAGTCTTTTTTTTTCTTGAGACAGAAGTCTATGTACTTCAGGCCAGATTTGAACTTACTATGTATCCCAGGCTGGCCTCAAATTCCTGGCAATCCTCCTGCATCAGCATGCCCAGTGCTGGGATGACAGGTGTGCACCACCACACCTGGCTATATCAGTCAATCCTGACCTAAGAATAACCTCCAAAGTTTTAGTTTGTTTGGTAAATACTGGAAAATCCATGTACTAATAACCCCTGTGGCCAAAAAGGGGACATGGCAGGACTTTGGAAAGTGCCTCCTTGTACATGCACTGTATATAGCCGCTGTAGTGAACTCTTCATTTAGTTACTGTACTTTCCAGCTCTAGAATTTCTTTCAAAACATAAATTCTGTCCTTCAGTTGAGATTCTGTTGTCTAGTTCTTATACTTTCCTTTAAAATGCTAACCGTGGTACCTCAACTCTTGAAAATATTTAGAGCAGCTGTTTTAGTCTCTAATGAATCTGAAAAGAGGAGATTATGCTAGAAATTGTTTGGTGATAGCACTTTTCATTTTTTTAAGGCAGAAAATGGGAGGGTTTAAAATGACATGAAAGTTACCAGCCTTATTTTTTATTTTTATTTTTTTTGGTACTGGAGATCGAATTCGGGTCCTTGCACTTGCCCAGCAGGCGGCGAAACCTGAGCTAAATCCCTGGCCCCAACCAGCCTTATTTTTAAACGTATGCTGCACAACTGAAAAAAAAAAAAAATGCAGGGTGACCAAAATGTATGGTTAGTGTTTAAATTTTTAAAAATTATTACAGTAAGACACATTGCCATTAATCTTACTCAAAATACTCCTTCTTGCTTTGCAGTTGTTTTTTGGTACCAGGGATTGAACTCTGGTCCTTATGCTTGCAGGACAGGCGGCAGAACCACCAAGCTAAATCCCTAGCCCTGTTTTTGCAGTTCTTCAACTCCCTCTTGCTTTTGACCACACTTATCCCACCATTCTTGCCACTTTCTGAAGCAGTTCTGGAAGTTCTCTTTCCTGAGCGGGTGTGATCAAAAATATGGTGAATGCCACTGCTAAGTGCTACCCAACAGAAAGGTAGGCTTGTAAAAACATGGTATGTCCTCATTTACCTTATTCACCAGATCCAGTGCTGTATGACTTATGGCTCTTACCAAAGTCACAATGACCATAAAAGGTAAACGTTTTCAATTGATGCAAGACATCAAGGCAGCTAAAACAGTGCAACTAAAGACGCTCACAAAATAGAACTTCCAGAACTGCTTCAGAAAGTGGCAAGAATGACAAGACAATTGTGTTCAAAGCAGAAGGGAATATTTTGAAGTGGATTAATGGCAATGTGTGATTTTTACTGTAATATTTAAAATTTTTTTTAATGTTCATTGTCTCTTTAGTCACACTTGCATTTAGGCATTTTTTATTACTCCATTCCAGATCATTAACTCAGTATAAGGTAAAACCAGTGTCCACTTCTTGTATAGACCAAACTCCCCCAGCCTGAGCCTAGGGTGACAGACATGGCCTCAGTCCTTCCCATGATGCCCTGCTTGTGTGTCTATGGCTATGGCTATGAAGAGGGGATGGGGGAGGAGAGGGAGAGGAAGAGGAGAGGAGGAAGAGGCGGTGGCTAGGTCCTGCAGGAGGAGGGAGGGGCATTGCTGGCTCAGGTGGAGTCAAGGACAGGGAAGGATGATTCTCCCAACAACTTCTATCGGCCACTTTCTCTCCTGAGTGACAGCCATGCCTTTCTATTTCCTTGCGTCTTATATGGCTTTCTGATGAAAACTGGACACTTTAGTTGCCACTTTATGCCATCCAAATTCTTAGTCTGGCCCCTTTGCTTGTTAACTTCCTGGGCTGCCAGTGGAATCTGTTTCCTCTGAGATGTGTGGCTACAGAAGTCTCGCTTGGTTTTATTCTCTGCTCTTCTGTTTCTCAGGGCCACCCTTTGCACAGCTTAGTAAGCTGTGCTCTGACACCACAACCAAGCAGAACTTTTTGCCTCGGTGATGGTGACGCACCTGAGTTTCAAATCCACTCCAGGCTCACTTCTGCTGTGCACCCTCACTGTGTACACCACCTTGCATCTCTCTTGCACGCGGCCATGGACAGCTTATGATGGCTCCTACGCCACCTCATGGCTTGTACGCTAGTCTGTTTCTTACCCTAATCAGAGCCATAGCCTCAGACTCAAACACCAAAAGTGGAGAACTGACCAGGAATAGTGGTACATGCCTGTAACCCCAGAACTCTGGGAGGCTGAGTCAGGAGGATTGCAAGTTTGAGCCCAGCCTGTGAGGGTAACTTAGCAACTTAGTGAGACCCTGACTCAAATTTTTAAAAAATTCCTGGGTATGTAACTCACTGCAAAGGCCCTGGATTTAATCCCCAGTGCCAAAAAAAAAAAAAAAAAAAAAAGACACTCTTCTCATCTGATGCTGAATAAATGCTTCTGACTCCACGGAGGCTCCTTCTGAAGGTCAGTGATGGGATCACCAAGGACTTGTATGGAGTCCTGGCCCCATACCTCAGAGGCCCTACCTGCTGTCCTGTGTAGATGCCCATTTCAAACTCAAGAGGCAAACACTGCTCTTTATTTTGAAGACATGGAAGCTGAGGCTCAGAGCAATCAGGCAACCTTCCCAGGTGGTGGGCATGGAGCACAGACGCCAGGGGACCTCTAAGGGAAGGCTCTGACCAGTGACCAGGACAGAGTCCAGCAGTAGGGCGGCTCCCCGTGTGGCTGGCCACGCTTCCCAGCCTGCCGCTCGGCTTCCCTGCTCTTGCTGGAGCCCTGTGCAGCTGGGAAGAAGCCTAGTTTCTGCCAGGACACAGCTGGAGCCTAGGCACAAGCACAGATGGGAAACACATGCTTTCTCACTTTCTTCCTCATTTCTCATCTAACCAGTACAAGTGGAAAGTGTCCACCTATGGAAAACCTACCCAGCTGCTGCCAGAGACTCCTTCCCTTGTGTAGGCCTTGCTCCTGATGTGCTGCTTAGTGGGGATGCCATCCCAGTCAGCACTGCAGTTTTCCATCATGTTCCCCAGAACACACCCCAGGAGTAACGTGTTTTCCAGGTGAGTATGTTTCTGGGCTTCCTATTAGATGCTGGATTCATGGTGAACAACTGAATCAATGGTCTCATAAAATGATGTCAGCAAATCAGTGATCCAAGTACTTTCCCAAAAGAAGCAAGTTTCCATTTCTCCCTTCCCTGCTGTGTTTCTCTGATTTTTTGATTTTTCTGGTTTTGGTACCAGGGATCAAACTCAGGACCTTGTGCTTGTGAGGCAGGTGCAGTGCTGCTGAGCTACATGCCGGCTCCCTCTTCCTGATGTTGGAAATGGCCTCACTATGTAGTTCAGGCTGCCCTGAACTTGTGATCCTCCCACTTCAGCCTTCTGGGACCCGAGTGCTGGGTTCCAGGCAGGCAGCACCACACCCAGCACACGTGTGTTCCTAAGAGCTTGTTCTGAAGCGGTTTCTGCTGCTGCGGTGAGATCACCTCTGGCCCTTGGCAAGGATAGCAGGTGGGAGTGGGTTGCAAAATCCTCTTAGACAATCCCATTCTAACGGAGGGGAGTGAGGTAGTTACTCTGTGTGTTTTACCCTCTTGGCATCTGCGAGGTAGCAAGAGTCTGACCAACATCTTGCTGGTGCAGGCTTGAGGACACAGCTGGCAGATTGTTAATCACAGCAGGGCTGACTGCAGCTTTCTGCCCAGAGTGAGCAGATGGAACTGGTGATGTGGTACTGAAGCACGCTTCCTCACCAAGTCCCCATGGCTCTCCCACGGTGCGTCCACGAGAACTAGGACCCAGCCTCCATACACCCCTCCTGACCTGGACTCTCTCCGCCATGGTTCCTACTAACACCAGGATGATCTACGGGCACAGCCAACGATGTGGTAGAAACAGCATCATCTGAAACTGCACAGGGCCCACACACTATCTCCACAGCTGCGGGAAGTGGACAGAGGGCAGATGGAGCACGTAGCAGGATACCCCTCTATGGAGAAAAAGGTGAGCATCAGGGTTCAAACTCTTGCTCCAAATGAAGTGAATATCACACACCTGCAGAATCTCATACAGGTCTTAATCCCAAACCCTATCTGGAGAGGTCAGGAAGAGCAGGCTGACACCTCCCTTGCAGATAGGCTGACCCACGTCACTGGAGACAGTGTACGACACTTGCTCTCAGTCACACTGCCGGAAAATGCTGCAGCTAGCAGCCACAGGCCTGTCACTGCCACCATTTTTTAAATGTTTCCAATAAACTGATACTGGCCTGAAATAAAGTGAACTGTGCCCATGTATTAAAAGCAAATCTCTGGGCCAGGGATTTAGCTCAGCGGTTCTACCACCTGCCTCGCAAGTGCAAGGACCTGAGTTCAATCCCCAGTACCAAAAAAAAAAAAAGCAAATCTCTCAGGCCAAAAATTTTCCCCTAAAGAAAGGGATGTTGAAGGGCTGTCAGGGAGTTTAGACCACCATCCTTTTCTCACAAGGCACAGGCCGGTATGGAGACACCGCTTCAAACACACGTCACTGACAAACCTGATGTGATCACCCTGACATCACCCTGCAGAAAGGGAACTTACTGACCCCATCAGCTGTATTTTACCAGGAAGTGATATGAATTCTTCCTGGAGAAAGAGACCAAAGTTTACATGAGTCTCTTCCAGATTCCTGTGGTTTATTCCATTTCTAAATTCTAACATCTTGGAAGACCATCCTCAAACAGATAACACAGTTTCTGGTATTCTGATATTTTAACACTCAGAAGAAAAAACTCGTGTGAAACTCAAAACTTACAGCTTCTGGATTTAATAACACGTTTCCTTTCTTGGAATATGTTTTAGAGAAAGTCTGCACATGGCCATTTGTCTAACCTGCTAAAAGTTGCTGGTTTACAAGGACTGATACCACACATACAGCTTTGTGATACTTCCTTTTAAATAAGAAAACAAAGGGGAACAGTACAGAGTAATGTTTCAAAATACATGAATGTTGATTTAGTAGAATTGGGTAGAAATCATCGAGCTCAAAGGACAAACTTTTAGGGAGAGGGGCTGCTGTGAGCTCTTTCTGTGGGCCACTCTCACCCTGCAGAGCATGCTTCTTTTTCCACCCTTAGTAAATGTAGAACTTCACTACCTTTCTCACTTGGTTTGTCCAGTTCTTTGTTCAGGACAACAAAAACCTGGAAAGGTCTCTAGGAGGAGCCCGCAGCACCCCAGAAATCTAGTGACATTCTTGGCAAAGCCATCCCAGAGCAGGGCCCTCAGGCACGGTTTTCTGTCTCTCCCTGGGACCTGTGGACTCGGGAGAAGGAGCTTGGTGTTTTACTTTTTCTTTCCTTGTCTCTCCCCTGGGAGAGCCCTACAGCCCTTCTTGTCCCTTCTTCCCCATTTAGGCTTTCATTGGTCAGAAGGCATTTTAACTTCTTTTCTGATGCTGGTTGCTGGGGAGAGGCAGGGAGCTAGAGGGTGGGAAATATTAACAGAAGCTGGGAGCTCAGGAATTTTTCTCATTTCTCCACAACAGTTTCCCAGTGTGCCCTACCATGTAGGGGTGGGATGCGTCCAATCAGCAGTGGGGTCACCGTCTGCCCCCACGTTGCGTGGCTCCCGGCTACACCTCTAGGAGCTGATGCCCAGACCACCTCCCCACCTTGCAGGCAGTGCTGGGTGGGCTTGTGCCGAGGTCCACAGTGAGGGGTTGTGCCCCGGGGATGCGTGCCCTGATGGTACCCATGGGACACTGTGGTGTCCTCGGTGGTCATGAAGGACAGGAGCAGCCAGAGAGCCTGTTATTAAGTTACCTTTTTTTTTGTACCAGGGATCGAACTCAGGACCTTGTGCTTGGGAGACAGGCGCCAGCACCACTGGGCAAAATCCCCGGACCCTTAACCCAGTTGTGGAATGAACCATTTAAGTCCATCTGTGTGACCTGGAGTTTAGTATGCCTTTCTGCCCTGGAGTTTTTGTTTTCCCTGATACATTTTTCAGCTTTCTCATTCTTTAAAAAACAAATACCTTTCAGTAACTGGGTCTCCTGCTTGAGCAGCTGCCACCCCAGCCTGTCCCTTTCTGTGCTCAGTCTCATGTGTGCTTTTCCTCTAGATGGCCTTTTGTCTTTGGTTATCTACAGTGAGTCACTTTTTCAGGATCCTGTTTCTTAAGACCTCAAGGAGGCGTCCCAGTCCACCCTTCTGCCATGTTTGGCAGCTGTTTTGGTTCATTGTGTGGATCGGCCACATTATGGACATTTTGGTTCATCATGTAGGTAGGGCATGTGGTTCTGCCATGTTTGTTTGCCATTTTCTTTTTCAACTGTCCTCATGGACAACAGGCAATCTCACCCTTACAGAGAAGAGCTACAGCCTCTGCTTTCACAGAACGCATGGGCCTCCTTTCCTCCTCTCTTCTAAATCAGGTAGATTCCCCATTTCTTCCAACAGAAATTTGGGTAACTTAGAAACATGCGCCTGAGGGCCTGAGCGGAACAAAGGGAATAGCCAGTGAAAGTCGATTCAACCGGGATGAGTATGCAAAAGCAGATCTGGAGGTAAGAGATACCAGACCCTACCTTGTATTGTACTTAGAACTTTGTAAGGTTTTTTTCCTTATTTCTCTTATGAAAATGAGGTTTCTATCTCTTCTGCCTTAAAGTAATTACAAAAGTCTTTATTCTTGGGATAAACGTGAGGGATAGTTTCTCAAATGACTAGACTTCCAGGGGGCTCCACCCTGGTCTTTAAGGAGTCATAGTGGGTCGCTGGCTATGGAGAAGTCTAAAGAAAGGCACTGGTGCCACTCACTTCACCAGAGACACCTGGTAGGACAGCTGAGTCTCACACAGGATACTCTGGGGATGCCGTGGGTCTGCATCTTTCTGCAGGAGACACCCTCTGATGCACCAGACCTAGTCTTTCTTGCTCCAGAGGCCCCACCAAGGTAGCTAGTTAAGAGCCTTGGGGTCTCCACTCTTGTCTTTTAACAACTTACCTTCTATTGCAATACTGTTTGGTTCCAGTATGCACTAGGAAATGGCAAGAGATGGGTCTAAGAATGGCAGTCTAAATTTCAACATTCTTCAGTTAGATCTTTATTGCAAAAGGCAAGGAAAGTGGTGTAAAATCCCTTGTGTTTCGGCTTTGAGGACTCTTTATCTCTGGAAAAGCCCAAGAACTATGATACGTAAAGAAGCCTTTAAGGAAGAGGAAACTGATGTCATTGACCGTGTCCTCAGATGCCCACCTGTCTTCTCAGGGGGATATGGGTCTCTCCCACTTGTTTAATGAAAACAGCCACACTGGGAGGTCACCTCCAGCTCCTCCTCAGAATCGTCAGACCAGTGAATCAGTCCCTTCCTTGTACTCTGCAGATAGCTTTTAGCTTCACGGGACATGCTCAGAGCGGAGTTTCTTACTCTTATAACTCACAGCTCATCCTGCCCGTAAGAAAGGTCCCAGGAGGAGAGGGGACTATGCAAGTCTAGGTTCCTCTTTCAGGGGCAGATATCTAACGAGGCAAAGCATGGTTAGGCTGATTTTCAGAGGATCCTGGTAAGTTTGCTGATGGGTTTCAGACTTTGACCCTTGCTTTTGATCTATCACGGTGAGTTGTTCAATTTGTTTGGCCACATGCTATACCCTGGACCCCTATGGCACAATTGCTGGACACATCCTTGTCTGTTTTCCACAATCAGGATCCAGATGAAGGTGAAAGGAGAAGAGCCGAGGAAAAAGGCAAGCCGTAATTATGGCTGTCACAATTGGTAACACTTTAAGCACACCCAAGTCATCCAAGGGAAAAGCCAGCGCCAGTCAGGGGAGGAGTCCCTGCTTTACATGCAAGGAACCTGGGTTCTGGGCACATGACTACCAAACCACCACCTGGGCCCTACACTGTGCTCCAGGTGGCCGATGTGCCTGACGCAGGCCACTGGAGGACTGACTGTCCCTACTCCCAGAGGGTCAGGCCAGCCAAAACCCTCACCTCCTCCTCTGATGAAGAGGACGGAAGGGGCCCAGGAAAATCGCAATGCCCCCATTCATGACATCTCCATCTCCTGCAAGAAACTCTGGGTGACCCTGGACATCATGGGTAAGGAAACTCAATTACTCTGCTTTAACTTCCTTTAATTTGGGTCAAAGGGATGCCTAGCTGGAGCTTCTTTACACCTACCCTGACAAATTGAAGGTCCAGTGTTCAACTGTGAGTTCTTAACTGTCCCATGCTGTCCAACTCCCTTACTAGGAAGAGGTTTACTAGTAAAATTGGGGGCAATTCTCCAATTCCAGCAATAGCCCGAGTGGATTTTACCTGTTGGAACTATGCCAGGCCACGCTTCTTTGACTACCCTGAGGTTACCATATAGACTTGCAATACTCTTAATCCTGCCTCACTGATGCCTACAGGCTCAGAGGTCAGCCACTCTTGCGAACAGGTGCTTTCCCACACCTACCCAAGCAGGCAGCACAGCAGGGACCTGCCCCTCCAAGACCCTGAGGAGGTGTGGTTACTGATGGAAATAGCTATGTCCAAGGAGGACACAGAAAGGCAGGCTATGCAGTTATCTGTTCACAGTAGGTCACTGAGGCCAAACTCCTTCCCCCAGAGACCTCTGCTGAAAAAGAAAAGCTCATAGCTCTTACTCAGGCATTGATATTAGAATAAGGCAAAAAGCTAAATATTTACACAGACTCTATGACCTTCTGGTGCTATGTAGCCATGTAGCAATCTGGAAAGAAACAAACTTGACAATTGCTGCCATTCATTACATTCATTACAAGGGACACCAAAGAGATATGTCCAAAGTCTCTTTGGGAATTCAAAAGGCTGACAGGCAAGAAGGGCAGCCTTCATCTTTTAAAGATAAAATTAGCTCTGCTTGAACTGTCTGAAGGAAAGACCATCCAAAAGAAGAAAGCTACTCCTGTGAACCCTGTAAGATCTGAGGCACCTCTTCAAAAAGCAAGACTCCAGTGGTGCTCTGGGGCCAGATAAGGAGAGTCATTAATGACCCCCAATCTACCACCCCTTACAAGGGCACCTGTATTGGGACTCCTGTTTTTAATCTGATCCATAAGGTAGGCAAACTTTCTAGGGCTATGGCTCTCAGGCTCTTGGCAGTTTACCTAACATCCCTCTTCATACTTTCTCCTCTACAGGAAGTATGGAAATAAAAGGGTCTCTAATTGCTGGATTAGCCACAGTCCACCTTTTAATTAAATATTCTGACCTGCTCCTTCTCGTATTTGGGCTCAACATCCTCAACCGAACAGTGAAGTTCATCCATTCAAGGCTTTCAGATGGTGACCCACAGGACAGCCCGTGACTCTCTGGACAGACTCACCAAACTTTTTCCTATTATCCTCTGACAGGTTTTTCTTCCATCCCAGGTGGTGAGCCACAACATCCCAAGGTAGCTGGAGAGCACATAATCCCCAGCAGGTAGCTATATGAAGACAGAGATTTTTATACCCTCAACAACCCTAAAGAATTATGGGGATTTATGTTTCTGGGGGAAATGGGGCAGGAGATTGGGGTGAGGTCAGCCAGCTAGGCAAGTGAGTGTGACCCGTCAGGCACAGAGATCCAGGATACATGTGCAGAAAAACAGTTCCCAAGGGCTCCCCCAGGAACAATCAGAAGTGCTATCTTTGGTTCTTCTGACACAAAATCAAATAGGTTTTTGACACAACAGCCTAGATCTGACATCAGCCTGAGGAGGAGGGGATACGAAAGACCTCTGCCATTAACCTGGGGGCCACTGTGTTCTCTTTCAGTGGCCCACTCTTCTGCCGAGCATACTTCTTTTCCTACCTTTAATAAACATAAAA
This sequence comes from Heterocephalus glaber, assembly GCF_053883595.1. Taxonomy (NCBI): domain Eukaryota; kingdom Metazoa; phylum Chordata; class Mammalia; order Rodentia; family Bathyergidae; genus Heterocephalus; species Heterocephalus glaber. The sequence continues at coordinate 221,289 of NW_028258173.1, read as the reverse complement.
CCTCACTACCTTAAAAAAATTTTAGGGAGAAGAAACTATGAGATAAATGAATATTTAAAACACGAATCTTGTTACCTAGTTCAGGTCAGTTCTAATGGTCCTTCCAGATAATGCTGTTTGGAAGGACAATGAGAAAGTGCAAAGACAGCAGGCTCTGCCCACATGGGGTTCCAGGCGGTTCTCAGCTACACATGGTGGGCAGTGGAAGCACTCAGTATTCTCTGGCATCTGTAGACCCAGGGAAAACTGAGGTTACTACAGCCCACAAGGGGACCACACACACACTGTCATCTAAACCAGTGGCAAAATCACCTTTATTTAGCTTTGCTAAACACCTTCCAATGAGTAGCTCAAAGAAAAGTCATCTCTGAAAAGGTCTAGTCAGTGTAGTTAAACCCTCACATTTTACAAACCATAAAACTCAGCTCCAGAGGAAACTACCGAGTGTCCCTGACCCCTGAGCTCACAGTAGGGGGTCCCCAACCCCTGATCTCATAGGGAGGGTGCCTGTCTGCTGCCTTCACAGCAGGGGAGGGCTGTCCCAAGCCCCACATCAAGGCTGGGGATTTAAGGGTTTACACCTCAGCCAGGCCCACTGCCCATGTCTGGGCTCTGTCTGCTTATCTTCCCCCTTCTAGTCCTGAATTGGACTCCAGCAGTGAGCTAGGGATTTTTTTTTTTTTTTTCGGAGACAGGGTCTCACTATGTAATTTAGGCTGGCCTTGAAATCACTATGTAGCCCAGGTACACTCGAACTCACTGCAATCCTCCTGCCTCAGCCTCCCAAGTGCTAGAATTACAGATGTGTGCCACCACGCCCAGCTAGAGCTAAGGAATATTTTAGCTCAGAGCAGTGACACTCGGGACATCAAGGGGCTCCTGCTGGTGCACACTGGAAGCAGACACAGCTGTGGAAGGGTAGAAAAGGCCAGACCAAGGCCCAGAGGCAGACGCCAGGACAGGGCCTCCCCCACCTGGCCAGGAGCCCAGCAGTGTGGGGAAGGAGCCTGGGCCACAGCAGGCAGGTCAGGAGGCAGGAGGTGGAGGCCCAGGCTGACTAAGGGTGTCAATACCCCCAGACGGGCTGCTAAAACACGGAGGCGACCACTATGTTGGAAAAATTGAAGGGAGCCAATGCAAATGCTGACTCACTAAAGGGGGCCAAACAAACAATGAGTGCATGTTTCTCATTAGAACTGGAGATTTAGGACACCTGCCAACAAAGAACCACTCCCTAACCAGAGGAAAGGAGCCTATGGACAGGTGCTGGAAATTCCCATGGACCAGGCACACCTGGCAGGCATGGCTTCAGTGACTGCAAACTGGTTTGAGCATCAGAACCCCTCAGCAAGTGGGTCTTTACCCAGGGAGGTGCATGGAGACAAGGCCTGAGGCCCTCCAGGGCCTGTGCAGCTGGGTGAGTGTGGGGCTGTCACTGCACAGCTACTTCTTGTTTACTTATCAGCACAGGGTGGGGAGTATCCAGGGGTCCAAAGGAGGGGAACAGTGGGGCCTCCGGGGGCCCACAGGGAACGATGGGGGCCTCAGGGGTCCACACGGGGGGGGGACACCAGTGACCTGTGGGGTACTAAAGGACACATAATGGCCTTCTGAGGAGAGCCCAGCACACTTCCCCTGCTGTCCTGTGTCTTGAGATCAGCCCTGAAGCTGAGGGATGGTATTCTGGGGAGGGTGAATAGTCTGTACTCCTGCTACAGACAGCTGAGGCTCTTACTGCTCCAGAACCCTCGCAGGCCGGGGGCCTGTTTGGGGACCTGTGGGCAGTCACACCACTGCACTGCTTGGGGAAGAGCACGGCCCAGGATGTACCTGCCCAACCCAGGCTCTTGTTGCTCAGAGCCATCCGAGACCCAGTACCCCAGGTCCCACAGAGAGCCAGCAAGCCGCCACCCCAGCAGCTCTGTAAGCCATCCAAGGGTCCCATCCTCCTCCCATGGTCCTGGGGAGCACCCAGGAAGCCCATTCTAAGCAGCCAGCCTGAGGGGCCCCCTAAAACTGCCTGGTGGCCTTGCCTACTCTTCTGCTGTCCCAGAAGCAGGGAAAAGGCCCTGTCCACCCAACCTTAGTCCCAGGAAGCAGCCAGGCAACTTCTCCTGAGCTGCTCAGCAACTAGGAAGCATCTAGGTGGCCTTACCCACCCTCTTGTAACCCAGAGGCAGCTGAGCTCCTGTACTCAGAAGGTTGGCCCACTGAGCCCCTGAGTAAACTCCCTGGCCCAGCCTACCCACCTCAGCTACATAAAGCAGCTGGGCAGATCTCACTGACTAGGTGGAACCAAGAAGCCCTACAAAGTCACCCAAATGGCCCTCAGTCACTGACAGGCACCCCAACCCTCTACCAGGCATGTTCTGTTGCACTAATCTGGGCCACTGGGGCAGTACCACCTACCCACCACCCACGGAAACTGACAAACGTCCCCCATCTTGCAGCTGGGGTACCACACCCAGAGTTGACAGTGAACCCACCCCACCAAGGGAGCTGTATCCTTGCTGTGGTGCTATCCCATGACTCCTGTAGCACTCACAGATAGTGCTAATACTAATTACAGCTGAAGAAGCTATGTGGACACTGTACTAAAATGCACACCTGCGATGGAAGTCAGCCCAACAGATCCAGCAAACACATCCTACTAGCTGAGGGCAACCTTTAGGTGCTTTTAAGTACACTCCCAGCAGAAGTTCTAGTAATACAAGGGCCACCCTATACTAGTACTGGAGTCAGCTCACCTACCAGGTGCACACACTTGCAATCAGGGACACTAAATAAAGAAAAAGAAAAGCCAGTGTGGCACCTCCAAAGGAACACAATAGCTCTCCAGCGACAGACCCCAAAGAACAGAAAAGTGATGAGTTGTCTAGCAAGAAATTCAAAAGAATGATTTTAGGGGAACTTATTGAGATATAAGAGAATACCAATAGACAATCCAACAAAATTAGACAATTCATGCTAAGAATGAGAAATTCTGCAAAGAGATAGAGATCATTTAAAAAAGCATAAGTTATGGAAGTAAAGAACTAAAAACTGAAATAAAAATACAGTGGAGAGCCTCAACAGCAATACTGGTCAGGCAAAAGAGAGAATTTATGAGCTTAAAGATAGGCCTTTTGAAATAACCTAGTGAGATAAAAGGTTTTTGTTTTTTGTTTTTTGTTTTTTTAAAAGAATGAAGAAAGACTTTGGGACTTATAGGGAACCATTAAGCAAGCAAACATTTGCATTAGTGGAGTCCCACAAGAAGAGAGGAGCAGAGAAAAGGCACAGAAAACCTATTCAACAAAATAGCTGCTGAAACAAATACTAAAATGAGCAAAAACAAAGGAATTCATCAATACCAGACCAGCCCTACAAGAAATGCTTAAGGGAATCCTACATTACAAGTAAAAGAAAGATAACTACTATTATGAAAACATACAAAATCAATGAAGCATTCAACAGTAGAGCAGGTACACAAAGGAGAAAGAGAATCAAACCTAATACAGAAAACCACTAAACTACAAGCTTAATAAGAGATAAAGAACAAAAGATATATAAAACAACTGGAAAAGATGAACAGAATAATAAAAATATATCCTTATCAATAACAACCTTGACTGCAAATGGATTAAACTGCCCAACCCAGACTGATCAAATAGATTAAAAACAACATCCAATGATATGCTGCCCACAAGAAACTCACTTCTGCAGGAAAAAAATGCATAGACTGAAAGTGAAGAGATGGCAAAGTAGATATACCATGTAAGTGGAAACCAAAAATCAGCAGGAGTAGGTATAGCAGATAAAAATGGACTTTAAAAAAAAAAACTGTAAGAAGACAAAAAAAGTCACTATATAATGATAAAAGGATCAATTCAACACGAGGAAATAATAATTATACTATATATAAACGTATATGTGTGTGTATATATATACACACACACACACACACACCCAGTTTTGGACCAATTATGCAAAGCAAATGTTATTAAATCTAAAAGGAAAGATACGTTCTAACACAGTAATAGTTGGATTTCAACACCCCACTTTCTGCAATGAACATATTAGCCAAACCAAAAAAATCAACAAAGAAACACTAGAGTTAAACTATATTATAGACCCAATGGATCTAACAGACATTTACAGAGCATTTCACTACAGAGCTAGAGAATGGAACACTCTTCAGGGTAGATCACATGCTAGGCTACAAAACAAGTTTCCAACAAAAACCAAAACAGAAAACTAAAATCACAGCATGTACCTTCTCTAACCACAATGAAATAAAACTAAAAATCAACAAAAGAAACTTTAGAAATTGTACCAGTAGTAGAAATTAAATATTCTCTTGAATGAAGAAATCAAGAGTTCAAAATGTTCTCGAATCAATGAAAAGTACAACACACCAAAATCCATGGGACACAGTAAAAGCAGTATTGAAAATGAAAGCGAAATGTATAGCATTTCAAATAAACAACCAAACAATGCAACTCAAAGAACTACATACAGCATGTGATCAAAATATATGGTGAATATTTGTTTTCAATTTTTATTAGTACATGTTTACAGTATATAATACATCTTATTTCTTTTATCATCCCCTTCCTCCCTACTCCCAACCTTCTTTTAGTCCCCCTCCTATCTGCAAAAGATCTATTTCCCTATTTCCTATTATTTATCTTATATTTTGGGTTTCTCATGTAAAAGAAAACAGAGCAGATCAAAAAGCAAGGAATGAGACTGAATCAGTAATGTCTCTCAACAAAGAAAAATACCAGGCTTCACTGCTGAATTTTACCAAACTTTTAAGGAAAACACTAATTTTTCTCAAACTATTGTGAAGTATTGAAAGGGAGATAACCATTCCAAACTTATTCTATGAGGCCAGCATTAGCCCTAATACTATAATTCCAAAACCAGAGAGATGTAACAACAAAAAACTACAAATATCCCTGAACACCAATGCAAAAATTCTTAATAAAATCCTAGCAAACCAAATCTAACATGACATAAAACGATTATACACCATGTTTACCTCAGAAATATAATGACTGTTCAATGTACTTAAATCAACAAAAATACAACACAATAGAATGAAGGATAAAAACTATATGACCACTTCAACAGACACATAAAAAATATTCAATAAAATTCAAAATCCTTCATGGTAAAAACCCTCAAAAAATAAGGTATGGAGGAATGTAGCTCACCACAATAAGAGTTTTATATAATAAATGTAGAGCCCACATCACACTGAATTAGAAATAGCTGAAATCATTTCACCTGAGATCAGGAACAAGACGAAAAGTCCACCTTCACCACTCTTAATTCCATATGGTACTGGAACCCTAAGCCAGAGCAGCAAGACAAGAAAAAGACATGAAGGGCATTCAAATAGCTCAGTGGTGCTGCTGCCTGCCTCTCAAGCGCAAGGTCCCGAGTTCAATCCCCGGTACCAAAAAAAAAGGGAGGGAGCATGTCAAATTATATGTTAGCAGATGATATGATTTTATATACAGAAAACCCTAAATACTCCATCAAAAAAACTGTTAATATTGATAAATTCTGTAAGGTTGCAGGATACAAAATCAACATACCAAAAATCATTACCTTTTTATATATCAATTGCTGACAAAGCAATCAGGAAAGCAATTCCATTTACAACAGCTGCCCCAAACAAGCAAACACAAAATCAAGGAATAAATGTAATCAAGGTAGTGAATAATTTTCTCTACAAGGAAAATTACAAAATATTTATAAAAGAAATTGCAAAGGATACACAGAAAAATTGAAAGACATCTCATTTAATTATTGGAAGAATTAAGATTGTTAAACTGCCTATACTACCTAAAATGATCTACAGATTTAACCCAATTCTCATTATAATACCAATGATGTTCTTTGGAAAAGAAACAATACTCTTAAATTTTGTATAGAAGCACAAAAAACCTCAAATACCCACAGCAATCCTGAGCCAAAAGGAACAAAGCTGGAGACATTATAATAACTGCCTTTCAAATGTACTATAAATCCATAGTAACAAAAATAGCATGGTACAGGCATAAAAACAGACACATAGATCAATGGAATAGAGAACCCAGAAGTAAACTGTCCATAGTCAACTGATTTTCAACAAAGGCAGCAAGGGTACACACTGGAGAAAAGAAAGTCTCTTCAGCAAACAGTGCTGGAAAAACTTATTCACATGCAGAACAAAGAAACCAGACCACTATCTCTCACCATATGTGAAAATCAACTCAAAATGAAGCAAAGACTTAAGTGTAAGGCTGGAAACTATGAAACTACCAGAAGATAATAAGAGAAACATTGGAATAGGCAAGGATTTTCTGGACAAGACCTCAAAAGCTCAGAAAACAAAAGCAAAAACTGATGAATGGGATTGTATCAAACCAAAAAGCTTCTGCCCAGCAAAGGAAATGATTAACAATGTGCAGGGACCAACCAACAAAATGGCCGAAAAATATTTGCAAGCTATTATCTGTATTGGTCAACTTTCCTGTTGCTGGGACAAAATGCCCAATACCCACAACGTAAAGGAGGAGAGGTTTAACTTAGCTCACGGTTTTGGGGGATTCAGTCCAGGGCTGGCAGGCTCCAGGGCAGGAACATCATGGTGGAAGGACGCAGCAGAACAAGGATACTTAGTTCATGGCAGCCAGGAACCAGAGCAGGGTAACAGTGCCAGACAGGAAGGGGCAGAGGGACCAGATATGGTACTTAAGATGACACCTCCATGACCTACCCAGACACACCCAGAAGCGTGTTCCTCCGGTCTCCTGGGCAGGAGTTGACACAATCAACATTAGCCTTCACAACATTTGGGAACAGACTGATTTTCAGAATATATAAGGGACTTGAACAACTCAACTACAAAAACCAGAATCTGATTTAAAAGTGTGTGAATGACAGAAAGAAGTATTTCTACAGGGGACATACAAATGGCCAGCAAGTAATCACAAAAATTCTCACCATCATTAATCACAGGAAAAGCAATCAAGCCACCAAGTTAGTACAGCCAATATGAAAAACAGTACGTAGCTTCCTCCAAAAACTAAGAATAGTTCTAATCTTTATGATTTTTTGTTTAAATACATGTTAATTTTTGTTGGTACACGGTAACTGTACATATTCATGGGGCACAGTGTGACATTTCAATACACAAGTTCAGTGTGTAGTGACAGGTCAGGGTAATGGGCACATCTGTCATCTCAGACATCTGTCATTTCTTTGTTCTGGAACATTCAAAATCCTCTCTACTGGTAATTTTGAAATACTCAATTTATTGCTGTCAGCCACAGTTACCCTACTGTGCTACAGAACATCTTTCCAGTGTACCCTGTCTCTGTCAGCCATCCTCTCCCCAGCCCCTCACTCACACCCTACCCCACCCTGGGAACCACTGCTCTATTCTCTATTTCTTTGAGATCTACTTTTTAGCTTCTGCATATAAGACAGAACATGTGGTATTTGTCTTTTTGTCCCTGACTCATTTCCTCAACATAACCCCCTCAGTTCCATCCACATTGCTATAAACAACAGGATTTTATTCACTTTAACGGCTCAATAATACTCCACTGTGCATCTCTACCATATTTCCTTTGTCCATTCACCTATGGGTAGACCCCTGGGTTGGTTCCATGTCTTGGCTACTGTGACAGTGCTGCAATGACCCTGTGAGTGTGCCTGTCTCCTCCCCATGTTGATTTGCTTTCCTTTGAGCATACACCCAGTAGTTGGAATGGCTGAATCCTATCACAAGTGTAGAACCACCACCACAGGGTGGGGCCACTCTTGCCTCCTGAGGGTTCCTGAGTACCTGTTGGCACGTGGCTGTGACCCATTCCAGTCCCAGGAAAGGGCTGGAGTATGCCCTCCTTGAGCAACTAGAAAAGCACATAAGATGCAGCCTGCACCACACAAGCCCATCTGGTCAGGGATGGGCGTGTGCATGGACCAGAGACTCTGGGACATTCAAACACATGCAGCCACCTAACATTGCATCTCCCACCATGTGTCCCTGTTAAGCAACTAGGAAATGTGAATAGTCCTATAATTATTAGGTATGTATTTCCATATGTTAGCAATGAACAATGGAAACCAAAATTCAGTGCACAATAGCATTTGTAATTACTTACCCCAAATGTAATGCTAATGAAACAGGTCAAAGATTTCAATAAATGGAAGGGGAACAGACATGATGACGGACTGGGTCGCTCAACACGGGGCAGGTGTCAGCTCTTGGTCCCCAGTGTGGTGATGGTGAGAGCTGGTGGGACCTTCAGGGGAGCATCCGGTGTGGTTCTCATGAGACCTGGTTAGTTCTCATGAAAGGGTCTTATAAAAAGCAATCCTGACCCCTCCCCACTCTGTCTTCCTGTCTTGCATCCCTGCTGGATGCCATCCCATCATGATGTGACACAACCAGGGGCCTCACCAGAGCCAATACTGAGACGATCAGCCTCCGAAACAAACCTCTTCTCTGTGTAAGTTACCCAGGTTCACATGCACATACCACATTCTGCTTGTCCACTCATCTGCTGAAGGACCTTTTGGTGGCTTCTACCTTTTAGCTATCGTGAATAATGCGGATATCAAAATGGGTGCATAAACCTCTTCCAGACCCTTCTTTCAATTCCTCAGGGGAACTGCTAGAGCATACAGTAACCCTATTTTTAACTTTTTGAGGCACCAACACAGGGTTTCTCATCGAGGCTGCACCATTTTACATCCCTGGAGACAGTGAATGTGCATTCTCATTTTTGTGCCTCTTTGCCAGCTCTTGTTTACTGACTGGTTGATTAGTAGTCACCATTCTAATAGGTGTGAGGCACCATCTCACTGTAGCTTTGCTTTGCATTTTCCTACTGATTATCGATGCTGAGCAACTTCTTATGAACCTATTGGCCACCAGTGTGCCTTCTTTAGAGAATAGTATTGCAGTTCCGGACATTAATCCCTTATCAGCTGTACATCAAAACCTTGGACTGCAAGTTAACTTGTTCCATGAGTGTTCCACAAGATAAGCAAACATTTCTAACAAATTGTGACTTGATAAGCAAGCAATGTCTTGCAATGTGAGTAGTGACACTGAATGTCAAATGATCACAACTGACCCAATGGTTCTCTCTCTCACTGCGGGATTGTGGGTGATCATTTCCCCAACAGCAAGAGGTTATGGAGGAGATCTCATCTGCGGAGGAGGAGGAGAAAAAGATGGAGGAATCCTTCACTTCAAATGAGATCAGAAAGACATGGGAAAAGGGCAAAATTTTGTAGAAAAGCAAAAAAAAAAAACAAAGCAAAAGTTACACCCAAATAAGGCTGTAACTATGACTGGTTAATCTGTTTAACAGCAATGCAATGTCACATTTCTGAATGCTCACAAGAAGGCAGAAGCAAGTATCACTGGATAGGTTTCTTGTTAAAGTTGCACAAAAAGAAAAGTATTTTGGGCCTAGGATGTAGCTCAGTGGTGCCACGCCTGCGTGGCAAGCAAGCTCAAGGACCTGAGTTCAATCCCAGGTGGAGGTGGGCGTGACGGACAACAGACCTTAAGAAAAAGATTTCATTGACCCAACAGATAGCAACAATTCTGTTACTGACAGTAAAAGTTATCCTACACAATAACCCTCCTCTCATGTCCCTCACACCAGCCAGGAAAATTTTCAAAGGTAAATGCAGGTTAATTTATTTTTCTTGATACTTTGTATTTTATTATTTTGTATTACATTACCTACTGTAATCATTTTATATGAATATTGTTGGGCTACGTAATGAATCATCCGAGTTTCCATTATTTCTTCTGGGGAAATTGTCTTTAATATACAAGTGCTTTATATTACAAAGATATTTCTGGAATGAATTATGCTCCCAAACACCAAGGTTTTACTGTAGGATTTACAAATATTTTCTCCCATTGTGTGGACTGCCTTTTCACTCCATTGACTGTGTTCTTGGATGCACAGAAGTTTTAAATGTTGATGTAGTCTAATTAATTTTTTTCTTTTGTTGCTTATGCTCTTGGGTCATAGTCAAGAAATCACTGCCACATGCATGTTGTGTTTACTCTCTTTTGTTCTAAGAGTATTATAGCTTTTAGTGTTAGGTTTAGGTCCTTGGATTCACTTTAATTTTTTGTATACAGTGAAAATATGGGTACATCTATGTTCTTCCGCTTGTAGCCACAAGACTTTTTAGAGATCCAAAATGATTTACTTTTATTTCCTCCACTTCGAGCCAATTGTGACGTTTCCCAGTGACATCTTATGTACTTGGGGTGGTAGCAGGGTGCTGTTGGAGGTGTAGGGAGGACAGCCTCTCTGGGGCAGCAGGAGACAGGGGCCCCACCAGCAGGCAGGCGATGTCCCCTAGCTCAGGAGCTGGGATGCAGTGTCCTGGTGGCTTCTGGCCTGCACGGCTCAGTCAGGACACGGTGGAGAGGGAGTCGGTGCTCAGCTTGGGTGCCCTTGAGGTGCCCTCAGTGGAGATGACAGCTGCCCTCTTCTGCGGCTCACCTTTTTACCACAATTTGGCCCTTCCTGCTTCTGGCTGGTCTGGTTTGGCTTCCATGCTCCTGTGAACCCTTCCCAAAGGTCAGCTGTGCCCAGGACGCATCATCCAGGATGTGCCAGAAGCTGACGGTGGCTTGGCAAGGCCATCACTCACTGGTGAGCAGCTCTCCAGCACCAAAGCAAGCCACCGCTGAGTGATGACACCTGGGTGACAGATGGTGGCACACACTCACCGGGGCCCTCCCTGGTGCCCATGAAGACAGAGGAGCTGCTACTCATGAGCCGGAAGAGGGCAGTGAGACGCCACGCTCTGCCCTCTGCTGCTGTGATAACCGGCACACTGTGTGCTTGAGAGCAGTCAAAAATAGCTGGTTTCTGTACCCAAGGGATGAGGAAGAGTCTTTGCCCTCCCACAGTGTTGAAGATGACAGTTCTGTGGCGACATCACAATCCACAAGGCACAGAAACCACCCCTCCTGAGATGCTGAGGCCTGGCCAAGCTTGCCCTGTCCCCTCCTGCTGGACTCCCTTACCTGCTTCCCCTTGGCCCCATCATCAACTCCCTACTTTTTTTCCAGATACATCCTACATTTTATTTTTTTGTAGAAAATTATAAGTTGATTTCACATCTGTATGGAAATACAAAGGACAAAGAAGAGCAAGCTTGGACAGCTAACGCTAACTACAAGAATTACAATAAAAAACAGTAATCAAAAAAGTTTCTAAATGTCAACAGGAGAAAAGAGAGTCTAGATAAACCAACGCAGCTCTGGGCGCTGACTGTGCTGGGAGAGAGGCTCGTCTTTTCACCAATGGTTGTATCAACTGGAAATCCATATGCAAAACATGAAATTGTCCCCTCCCCAATTCTTCTGTTGAAGCCCTAATCCCTGATTTGAAGGCATCTGAGGCGGGCCTTTGGGAGCTGACCAGATTCAGACAAGGGCATTATGGTGGACCCTCACGGTGGGCTCTGTCCCTGACCCTGCTCTGCATATGACGACACAGGGAGGAAGTGGCCGTCTGCAGGCACAGAAGGGGTACTGGGCAGGAAGAAAGGCCCTCCAGGCCCTGGTCATGGACTTCCCAGCCTCCAGAACTGACAAACTGCTCTTGTTTAAGCCACCGTGTGTGGTATTTTGTTATGACAACCTGAGTCTAGTAAGACAACTTGGGCCTTGCACCAAAATTAACTAAGAAACAAAAACAGATATACATAAAAAACCTAAAACACAATTTTAAGGGGAAAACATAAGAGAAAATGTTATGAACTTGATTAGCCAAAGGTTTCTTAGATTCAATACCAAAAGCATAACCCATAAAAGGAATACTGATAAGTTGAATTTCTAAAAATTAAAACTTCTCTTTGAAAGATTATTAATGAAAGAGCAAAATGACAAGCCACAGATGCAGAAAAGTATTTTCAAAGTCTGTATCTGATAAAGGGTTTGTATCCATAATACATAAATGCTAAAAATTCAAAAATAAGAATACGTACAACAACATAATGGACAAAGGGCTTTGAATAGACACTTTACCAAAGAGAAATAAGTAGCAAAATAGCCCATAAAAGCCCATTAATCAATAGGGAAGTGAAAATTAAAGCTACAATGAGGTACTCTTTTTTTTGTAACTCTTTATATTACTCAGACTTGTTCCTAAAATAGTCAAGCATAATTTTTACAAACATGATAGTTACTTTTAAGTTGTTTTAAATGGATATAGCTATGTAACTAATAAAGGGAAATTCATTTGTTTTCATTAAAAAACATCAAAATACAAAATTTTCTGTAGACATAAAACCTAACCACCAGGGAATGATTCTAAGCCCACGCTGGGTCACTCATCCTTGGCAAGGTGAAGCACCGACCCGACCCCAGCCGCCTAGAGATGGACACACGGCTCCTGCTAGCTCAGAACCACCTGGGGACACGGGAAGCAGCACTGCCACCTCGCCTGCACAGGTGCAGCCCTTGGGGAGGCCAACGCCGGGCCCAGGGTCTGCCATGGGCATGCTCCTGAGTCCACCTGGAGCACATCACCACGGCACAGCACACGGCCCTGTGACAGGAACGCCTGTACGAGGAGGTCTGTCTTCTCACAAGGGAACGACTGCTTCTGCCTGCCCACGGGGGGGCTGACACCCGCAGGGGACAACCCAATCACCTATCTGATGACAGCCACAGCTGCTCAGATCTGAGACAGCAGGTGCTGGCTGCCCCTACGTCTGGTCTCCAACTGCCATGTCCATTGCCACATCCACAGTCTGCCCGTGGCCACGTCCACCCTGTGCCCGCCCTGCTGTCAACACTGCGCATGTCCACAGGTTCCATGGAACATGTCAGGGACACACTGTGGAGACTAAAAGTCCTCTGGGGTTCCAAGCATGCTTCACACCCCACGCTGGCATCCTGAGAGGGAACGGACACCACCTGAACCTGGAATCTCCATGGGGAAGAGGCGAGCCCCTTAGCACACTGTGCAGTCACTGGTATCTGGACACAGAGGAGACACAGGCTGTGTCCAGCAGCACCCAGCCCAGGAACTAACAAGCAGCTTCTCCAGCCGGGACAAACAGCCACGGCTGTCACCCACAGCCACCTGCATCAAGAGCAAACACCTGAGGGCATCACCTGCACAGCCACCCACAACAGGGACAAACAGCCACCGCCATCACTCATGCAGCCGCCCGCATCGAGGACACACAGCCATCACCTGTGTCAGGAGCTGGTCTGGCGCCAGCTGGTTGATCCAGCGTGTGTATCGTGCGGTGGAGTCTGGGGGATCCCTTCTCACTTGGCACCCTATGATCTGTGAAAACAGCAGACAAAGCTTAGCTACCCTCGTGAGAGGTGTGCCACCCCACGTGTGTGTGCAGACAGAGCCTAAAGGAAATCTGTGGGCTCTGGGCTGAGGCAGGTGGGGGGCCTGAGCCCATGGGTGGCTCAGCTCAGGAAGGCAGCATCTACGTCAGCCCCTCTGCCCCGCCTGCCAGCTGCTCAGCGGACCTGAGCCTCAGACCCTTCCTAGACAACAGCCCCATCTCAGCACACACCCTGACGAGTAACTGCCTGTCCCATGTCACCTGGGGTGGCACCACATGGGCTCCCCAGCTTCCTATCACCTCCCACTCTCAATCCTAGCCCGGCTGCCTTGGCCTCAAACACAGCGCCCCCTTGACGTCTCCCCAGAGTCTCAACCGCTGCCCAGCCCTGGCTGCCTGCACCCCACAGACTGGACAAACTGCCCACAGTTCCTGAAAAGTTCAGCACCTCTAAGACTAGGGACGTCAGAGGGGTCCTGCAGACCTTCAGAGGCCTGGGCCGAGCTGGCCCCTGTGGACACCAGGGTTCCCTCAGACACGAGCAGAGGACTCAGGTTGCAGGTGGGCCTCACCGCAGAGGAGCAGACTAAGCTTCTCTGCCTCTGGGACTGACATCAACTGGGGCCAGGCCACTGGTCTGAAGCAAACCGTCTTCACTGTGGAGATGGAGCCCCTCCTCATGGGGCAGGTGGAGGGAATACAGCACCCAGGGTGGAGCCCTCCTCACAAGGTGGGTGATGGTTCTAGGACCACACTCACTGTGAGATGAAGCTGAGTGTGGGTCATGAAGAGGAAAGCTCAGCCACCTTCTCACCCACGCCTGGTGCCAGCGGCTCTTGTTGTGCGCCTGTTACTGGTACTGGTACTGGCCCTAGGCCCCCAGGGCCCCCAGGATACTGTGACAGTGACAGTAGGCCACTCACCCACACTATGGGAGGGGACACAGTGAAGGTTTACCATCACTCCCAAGGGTCCGTCTGTCCAGAGGCCATGGGGCAGGACTGATGCACCCCCTCCCCACAGCAGGGCCACGTCTGTGGGATGCTGGCCCCTGGCTCCTCCCTGGCTGGCCTTTGTACTCCTCAGGTGGAGCATCCCACCCCACTGCCCCCTGCTCCATGCTTCCGTTCCCACAGGGAAGGTCCTTTCTGGCTACCTCAGGGCCCCACAGAGACTCCCGATTCCATCCTGCCCCCATCCAGAACCCATCTCTGCTCCGAATGTTGAGGAAATGAGTGATAAATAGGAATAAATGGAATGACATTCAGAATGTGAAACCCTAAAGGTTCTGCTGTGATTTATACACAACTGTACAATTTATGGAAGCTGTCATCAAGAGTCTTTCTTTCCTCATTAAAGTTTTCTTGAAAATGGCCTTAAAGAAATAATGACCAAGTAGGAGCAGACAGCCAGCATTCATTTCACTCTTCCAGAACAAACTACAAACATAACTGACAAAGCACCAACCAGCAACTGCAGATTAGGGCTCTGCAGGTCACTATCTAAACCCAGTGCCTTGCTACCACCCTTTCCAGGCTGGCCTCACATGTTGGTGCAGCCAAACCACTGAGGCATCCTGAGGCCCAGGGAGCACAGAACCCAAAGACGCTCCACCCACTCCGAGGGTGGGAGGAAGCGTGGCACAAAGTTCTCCATGCACAGTGGACACAGCATCCAGAGAATTAATGAAGTCAGCAAGAAAAGGCACAGCTTCGACCCTCATCTGTAAAGACAGACCTCAGGGCTGTCTGAATTAAGATCAAGACACACTGTCTGCATTTCCCAAGTCCGTGAGCTTTCCTAAACATTAGCCAGCACTCCTCTGGACAGATGCCATGCCTAACGTGGAGAGGGACCGACCTGCTGTTGGGGTGAAAATGGAAGCATCACTCTCTAAACGTCAACATCCCTGACAAGACTCTTCACAAGTGCGGCACATTTTAAACACTCAGAAGTGTCGTCTGCATCCATATGAAGGTCTCTGTGGCTGAGACACGGTGTCTGATGTACATATGGACGCTGACCCAGTTACACAGACAGGCCTGGCCGGGGTCTTCTGCCTTTAACCGTCCAGCCTGGCACAAACGTCAGGACGGGCCACACAGATGGTCAGGGACCGGGTCCCGGTGGGCATGGCTGTCAGGATGGGGCAGAGCACGTTCCTTGTGGTAAGCACAGTCTGAACCCTGAGAAGCGGGTGCACTTGATACCGTGCTATTCTTTCTTGTGACTTCCACATGCAATATCACCATACCCATCAGAGCCACAGCAAGGAGCTCTGGAAATCCCAGATTCTGCCTTTCCCTCATATAAACTGACAGAAATCCATCCAACAGGACTTGTTTCTGTTTTTTTCTCTCTTTTTAAAAAAGGGCCCAGACCCCACTCCAAAAAGAAAAAAAAAGTTTGTGCATCTCATCCCTCTTCTTGCAAGACTGAGAAACCTCTGGAGCTGGAGTAGAAATCCCTGAGTCATCAGTGATGCTATGTGGGCCAGCCCTAGGACCAGGGGACACCACCACCTGGTGTGGACCGTGTCCTGTGGCCCCACAGTGGCATCTGCTATTGCGACACTGTGGGGGTGTTTTCTGACATCTTTCCCAACCAGAAAGGGGGGAGAAATGAGATACTCCATGCCCACAAACTTTAAAAAAGCAACTTCTGGAGTCTGTGGTCACTGACTGCTATGAATACATGTATTTACACATACTTGTGGTTCTAAATTCGGTGGGCACATGAGCCTTTCCAGAATCTTCAGAAAGCTGCAGCACCCTCCTGCCCTCCCTGAAAGGGCTGAACACCCGCCCCCCCAGCCCCCCTGGGGCCTCTCCCCCGACCTCTGCACCCAGGACAGGGGCAGCTGCTGGGGCTCCCCCCACCCCATGCTCCTGGAAGTGGGCCTGCATTCTCTGTACTTCCTGTCTGCTTTTTAACTCCCTGCACATACCACTGCCTACAGCGCCTCCGGGCTGCTGTGGCTGGGCCAGCTCACACTTCTGTCGCGAAACCCCGTTCTCGGGTGGCTGAGGGCTTCCACTGCAAAGCTGAGTACCTACCTGTGTGCTGAAGGGAGGGGCTAGTGGCTCAGAGGCAGCGGGGAGGGCTGGAAAGGGCAGGACAGGAGGCCTGAGGGGCTGTGCACTGAGCTGGACACATCCCCAGCGGCACCACCCTGAGAGCCACATCCCCAGCGGCACCACCCTGAGAGCCACAGAGCAGCTGCAGGGCTGTGCATGTGGCTACCTCAGCTGAAGGGTCCCCAGGTGTAGCCATCCTACCTTCCTACAGCATATTCTAAGGATGTGTTTGCTCTAGTAATATTTAAACAGTATAAGCAATTCCAACTCAAAGAATAAGGGTCTTCAGCATCCAGCCAGGGACAATGGCACACGCATATAATCCCAGCACTCTGGGGAGTGATGGAGGAGGAGGAGTCCAAGTTCAAGGCCAGCCTGGGCAACTTAGTAATTTAGAAAGACTCTTTCCCAGAAACAAAAAGTAAAGGGCTGAGGATATAGCTCAGTGAGAGGGCCCTTGGTTCAATGCTCTACAGCACATACACCAAAAACAGACATCCCACGTAGCCCAGATACTCCCCTGACAAGTCACGGGGAAGAGGGCCACAGCCTATCCTGGGTCAGCAGCTGCACAGGAAAGAACACCCTGCAGTGTTGATTCAAATCTCTGAAACTGTGAGGAGAGCCCCAGTTCCTCCTCCACAGCAGGGTGTGGGGACAGAGGCTGAGACAGCCTCCCAGGGATCAGGGCTGTCAGACAACACTGAAGCCTGGACGATGAGCAGGAGGCATGGCTCTGAACAGGAGGCCTAAGCTGGCTGAGTGAGGGGCACCACAGCTCTCAGATGTCTTCATGTTGAGAGCTCAGCTTCTATTCAACCAGCTCTTTCACAGCCACGTTAAAGTGACAGGTGCTGTCCAAAATGAGAAGCATGCTCTTCTTCAAGGAAGACCTCTCCATGCTTACTTAGAGAGCTGCCACCACAATCCCTTTCTGGACACACATTCTTTTTACCCTAAGGAAACCCCACTTCAAGAGCTGCACTGCCACTTCAGCAAGGCAGTCCCGGCCCAGCAGGTGTGGCACTTACACTGGTCGGGTGCCCCTGGGCGGCCTGGTGCTGCAGCCTCACTCTCTGCGGCATCATCACATCGTCCTGCGGAAAAAGCACATTTTAAACTCACATAGAGCAACTCCCGCCAGCAGGAAGGAGGAGGTGGGCAGCCCCGTAGCAGAGCAGGGTGGGAGGCCAGACAGGAAGAGTGAGGCCTAACTGGGCTCCTCGGTGAGCACTGAGGAGAAGGATGCGGACACGCTGCAGGGAGAAGCAGCAACACCTGAGGTTAAGGTGTTCACCCAGACAGGTGCCGCGGAGCGAGGGGGACAGACGAGTGCTGTGGAAGTCTAACTGCTCGGCCGTGTCTGAGCGCATAAAGCCAAGGCGCGCCAGGCACTCAGGGCTCTACGTCAGAGGGAGACAAGAGCTCCCCTGGCCCCCAGGTTTTAACCTGATTCTGTGTCTCCTTACTTTTCATCCTCATTACCCCTTGGTCAGGCTGAGCTCTAGGCTGGTTCCTGCAGAGCAGAACCTCTGGTCACCGGGGAAAGGACCTGCTCCACAATGGCCAGAATGGCCAGAAAACAAAATTCCTGTGTGACTGAGGAGGTGCAGCCACGAGGACACCCCTGGACACTCACAGGAGGGCACCACTGCTCTGAGAGCTGGCAGGCGTCATCCAGGGAAGCTGGGGTGCAGTTTCACCCGTGGGGACAAAGCCCCACCTACGTGAGACACACCCAGGGACGTTCACAGAGCACTGCTGTAGCAGAGTACCCTGGGATTTATAAATCCAGACCCAAAACAAGTCACGCTCTTTACGATGCGTCACGCACACGCTACTACTTTCAATATCCATTCGGTGTTGAACTTTATTATGGCTGCTCACAATGTCAATAAACTCCACAGACCCAACAGTGCATGAAGAGTAAGGACATAAGAACACACAGCATTCGGTACTCACCTATTTAAATTCGAAACCAAGCAAGATTAACCATATTATTTCTTAATTTTTTTTTTGTAGTACTGGAGGCTGACCAGGGCCTTTATGCCAAGCTTACATTCCCAGCCTTTTAAAAATCTGTTGTTGTTGAGATAGGGTCTCATTAAGCTGCTCAGGCTGGACTCAAATTTGCCATTCTCCTGCTTCAGACTCCTGAGGGGGTGGGATTAAAGACAGTCTTGCCAGCTTCCCTACCATTCTGAGCAGCTGGCTTTGATGGAATGGTGGAAAGGCCTTTTGAAGGCTCTGTTCCAGCATCAGTTGGGCACCAACACCTTGAAGGGGTGGGGCAAGGTTCTCCAGGAGGTGCTGACTGCTCTTAATCAATACAGTGCTTGGTCTATAGCGGGGATTCACAAGCCCAGGAATCGAAGGGTTTCTACCCTTTGAGTGGGAGAGACTCACTCACCATTACCCTCAGTGACCCACTAGCAAAGGCTCTGCTTCCTGTTCCCATGACCCCGCTCTGCTGGCCTAAGGTCTTAGTTCCAGAGGGGCAATGCTTTCACCAGGAGATGCAACAGCCCCAGTGGGCTGGAGGTTAAGATTCCACTTGCTGCTCTGGGCCCTTTAGGCCGCTGAGTCCATCAGCTAAGAGGGGATTTAGGGTACTGGTAAGGTAACAGATCCAGACCACAAACAGAAAACAGAAAACTCCACAGTGGAGGCAAGGAAGAGACGTCTGGAATTCAGGACATCTCTTAGTGTTACCAAGCCCTAGGATTCAGATCAACAGGAAGTTAGAACTATCCAATACTGGCAGGACTACAAATGGCCCAGAACTTTGGGAATGAAGACCTGGGTCACCTCACAAGGTGAAGACCCATGTCCTGCTGAGATGCTTGCTAAAGATAAAGGACATAGGATGGGCAGTAGAAGGAGCTGCTTATAAATACCAGCTCTGACTGCCCAACCAGTTAGAGAAACAAGGATCACAATGTCACGAGTACTTCCTCCCATTTCATTATGAATGCATCGTGGGTACATACACAGATAGCAAACAAAAGTCTTTGTCTTCTTACTCCTTTATCATGTAACATGAGATTGACTTTATTTCAGCTTTAAGTATTATTAATGTCAGATCTTAGTATTTAAGTTATAGGACACTCAAGAAGAATGAGCATCACTGAAGGACTTTATCTCCTCTCCTGAGGAAAAGACTTCAGCTGTATGCGGGATAGCTACATCATGCTGAGTGGAGCTACAACTGTGTTACTGTCTTTATTTGGAGATTAAGTATGCTTTACGGAAATACAAGTGAATGACAGGTTGGGAAGAGGTGGACTTGTGATGGTTAATTTTGTTTGACGGGGTCCGGGGCACCCAGATATCTGAATGGGATGTTTCCAGAAGAGTTTAGCATTTGAACCAGTGGACTAAGTAAAGAAGGTCACCCTCCCCAATAAGGCGGGGCTTCATCCAATCCTTGAAGGCCCTAATAGAATCAAGGGGTAAAGTAAGGCAGACTCACTCTCTCTGCCTGAGTTGGGACATCTAACTATTGCTCCCCTCAGACAGTGGTATTCCTAGTACTGGGGACTTCAGACTTGGACTGGTACTGACACTATTAGTTCCCCTGGTTCTCAAGCCTTTACATTTGGGCTGGAACTTGCACTATTGGCTTTCCTGGGCTTCCAGCTTACAGACAGCAGAACACAAGGCTACCCAGCCTCCGTATCATGAGGGTCAATCACTCACAATACATCTCTCTCTATATATCTGCATATCTCTTATTGGTTGTGCTTCTTTGGGGAGTCCTGACTAATACACACAAGATTAACCAAACCTCCAATTTTACTGTTCAAGGATCTATGCAAAAAGCTTAATCACTTGGTATTCTCCAGCTCTCAAAAGGCCATAGAGCACTCAAATATGATTACATCACTTCTACTAGAATCATCTCCCCTCAGAAAGTCTAAACAAAGTCAGCAACTGCAAGACCAGAGAACAAAAAGGGCATTAACCCAATCACTGGCCAAAGTGCCAAGAGACTAAGGATGACGTGGTGAGCAAAACACTGAAGTCACAAAATGAGCACTGGAGCAGGTACCAAACTCTTTTAGAAAGTATGAAGATTCTGTGGACTACAAATAAGCTTTCTCCTGAGGTCACTTTGAAAGGAAAAAACTTGCTAAAGGCAAGAACGAAAAGGTCTTTACTGCACATGAAAGTGAGGGGAGAATTTAACAACAAGTCCAGTTGTGTCTGCCAGGGGCTGTGATCCCACTGTCTTCAAGGGCGGCTCTCCCTGCCCCAGTGCCCTTCCTTCTGCACTGAGCAAGGTCCCCAGAGCTCACAGCTGGTGCCAACGTCAGGAGCGGGTTCACAAGACAGCTGGCACTGGAAACACCAAGCAGAGGAGACAGGCAGGGCTGCCAAGCAGGAACTACAAAAGCAAAGTGCATTTCTATCAGGTGCTCAGGCCATGGGGTAGCTCGAGATGGTCTCTCCCCACGACGTGAAGGGGGTTCAGAACCTCATTACTGGCTTGCCCTAATGTGTGCAAAATTCCAAGATATAGCTTAAACTGCACATGGAAGACCACAAGAAAAAGCTCCTGGCAGCCTAGGGAAGGAATCTGACGCATTATAAAAAGAGCACTGACTTGAATGAAACATTCCCTTTCTGATATAAAAAAAAAAAGTCTGCAGGAAAAGGCAGTGCCAGTCACGCAAGTGAGAATTTAGAGACACCAGGAGCTTCTACTGAAGTAGCTCTGGGCAACGGCCTGGGGGAAGAGGGCCCAGGGGCCAGGCACCACTCCTGGCAGAGCTCCTACAATGGGAAAAAGCAAGTGAGAATAAACAGCAAAAGGGCAAGCACAGATCTAACCATCCAAAACTAACCCTAAACGTTAGGAAATTCAATACTTCACCTATGGCCAACACTGTGCCCAAAACCACACCCACCTGCACGTTGCTTGGAGACCTGAAGGTTCCTGTGAACAGGGTGGATGGGACATGGTAGCCACCCATATGGCCCCTGCAGGAGAGCTGAGGCAGCTACACGGTCAGAAAAACAGACATTTCACATGGAAAGAAGGCTCGGTCCATCAGAAGATGTTACAGTAATAACTGTCCCTAACAACAGGCCAAAAGAACCCGTTAAAAAAGATCTGTGAAGGAAAAATGGACAGAACTGGAGAAATAGACAATTCAACAATAAAAGCTGGAGACCTGACTACTCCACTATCAAAAAAAGATGAAATAATAGCTGGGCATGGTGGCGCACGCCTGTGATCCCAGCACTCGGGAGGCTGAGGCAGGAGGATCACCTCAAGCTCGAGGCCAGCCTGGGCTACATAACGAGCTCAAGGCCAGCCTGAACTACATAGTGAGACCCTGCCTCAAAAAACAAAACAAAAAAAGAGACTGAAAACCTGCAAAGACACAGGAGACTGTACACTGCTGACAACTGATAGACAACAGTATCTCCACGACAGCCAATCGGCACAGTGGAGCACGAGCCTTCTGACGTGCACACGCACACACGCACACACCACACACACTTCAGAGAAAGATGCTGGGCCGAGACAAGCTTTGATAAAGGGACGAGGACCATGGCCACATGGGTGTATTCTCTGAACACAACAAAAGCAAGTTACAAGTCCAAACAGGGTACTTAGGCAACCTACCACCAATATGTGGAAATAACACACAGAGAACTACAGGGTTGAAAAAGAAACTGTAAGGGAGTAAGAAAATATTGTGAACTCAATAAAAGTGACATCATGCACAGTGAATAGGCTATGGCTCCAGCAGTGCTTAAAAGGAAAACTGTATAGCTATAAATGCCTATATTAAACCTATGAGCATAACACTGGGTTTCACAAACATATCCTTTACTTTTCTACTGTACATTTTTACTTCAGCATAATAGTAGCCAGTTGTGCATCTCAGTGCCTTTCCCTGAGGGATACAGGAAGGAATCTTCGTGTTTACCCACCTGGACAATGAATGGCAAGGTGTGTGTACATGTGCAAAAGTGTCAAACCAGAATTTTCACCCACATGATGCTCCATGTAACAGGTTTTGCATATGTTTACCTGAGCATCACAGAGGGTATAATATAACCACATGGCTCTAGGATTTGTTTTTTTAAAAAGGTTTCTTTTTATTTTTCAAAGAAGTAGCCCAATTCAGTACAATGGCACACGAAAAACCAGATTTGCAAGTTTTAGAGGAGGTCAAAAGTGAATCATTAGATTACTCATGCATGGATGATGAAGATGATCCATAATGGTAAAATACATGTTTTCATAACAGAAGAGTGATGTGGCTGTATGAAGATGATGATGATGATGATGACTTTGACATTGGCCATGTGAGCCTAAGTTCCTATGACAGTGAAATAGAGTAAGAATCAATTAATACAGACACAGGGAATACAGACCTCCTTGATTCAGATGATGAAGAAAACAGCAATGTGAGTGCGCATATTTGACTAGTCAAAATGCTACAAAATGGTCACACAACCAAATGGAATGATCCAGTGTTAGAACTAGGTCTGAAAATATAGTGAGGATCTTGGTAGGGGTGAAATCTATTGGACAGAATGCCAGCACTGCCATTCAATGTTGGAAACTGTAACAAATGAAATGCTACAAGATGTTGTGAAATACAAAAAGATTGAAATACAAGTAAAATGTTCTGCATGCACCAAAAGCCATATTAAAAAATGTTTTTATTATGACACCTCACTAGCTGAACTGAAAGCATTCATAGGTCTGCTGTACTTAGCAGGAATTTCTGATGGCAATCACAGGAATATAAAACACAGAAAAGTGCTGGGTCAAAATATGGCACATAAATTTATGCCCTTCTAGATGTGAAGACATGCTTTCAATTTAGAAATTTATCCTAGAACTCAGCCATCGGCTCCTTATTCTATAGTAATAAACCAAATGATGTTGTGAACAGACTTGCTGCTCCCATCTCCCAAGCTAATCGGAATGTGATACTTGACAACTGGTTTACCAGTTTCCAATCGATGTTACATTTGCAAATAGAGCACAAGTTGACCAGCGGAGGAACTGTATGGAGGAACAAAGCAGAAATTCCAAATGAAATGTAATTTCAAAACAGAGAAATGAATAGTACAATCTTTGGATTTCAGAAAGATTTACACTGGCCTCATACATGGCAAAGAGAAACAAACTGGTACTGCTGATGTCAACATTCCACCATGATGGAAATATTAATAGAGAAACCTCGAAAAACAGAAGCCTGAGTTAGAAACTTTCTACAACAAAACCAAAGGTGGAGTAGATGTTGTTGACGAGTTATGCAGCAACTATAATGTCACTTGAAACAAAAAGCATTGGCCAATGGTTGTGTTTTACCTGATCCTAAACGTTTGTGGAAAAATAGTCTCATAGTTTACAAAGAAAACAACAAGTGCAAAATACCACAGATAAATATTCTTAGAGGATTGGGACTGGAACTCATGAGCAATCATTTACAGCAGAGGAAAAACAAAATGTTTCTGACCAGGGAACTACGCAAAAAAATTGTGCAGTATGCTGGTGAGCTAACAGGCAAACAGGCAGGAAGAGCATTCCAAAGACCTACTATGACAACAGAAAAACCAAAAAGATGTCAACTGTGCCCTATAAGGACAGAAAACAAGACATACCTGCTATTAATACAACCGATACTTATCTACTGAACATGCACTTTTCATGTGTGAAGGCTGCTGTGGGTGTATCAGTTGAAGCAAAGATGATTTTTGTTATAGAGTTCTATTGGTATTTTCATTGTAGTTCACATAGGTTTTTATTTCTGATGTTCTTTTAAATTTTGTAAGCAAGTACACAGCTGATGTGAAAAGGTTGATGTCTATTCTAACACTCATTACATATTTGATTTTACTTTATTGATATCTTATTTTCTTATTATTTAGGTGTGATAACTGAAGTAAAGATTTTTTTGTAGAGTGCTATTGGTTTTTTTCATTGTAGTTCATTTAGGAATTTATTTCTGATGTTATCTTTTAGGTTTTGAAGCAAATACACAGCTGATGTGAAAATGTTGATGTTTATTTTAAACATGTAATACATAATTTAATGCTTAATTTCATTGATATTTTATGTTCCTGTTAATTACACATTGTATAATACAATAAGAACCTCCTGACAAAACAGCAAGACCAGTAAGATGTCAAGTCCTACAAAAAGGCCAGGAAAGCAAAACACATGTGCTATCAGTATAAGTGATACACATGTATGGAACGTGCTGTTGTCATGTGTGAGACTGCCTTAGATGTGATAATAACAGATTTTTTTCTGTAGAGTGCTATTGGTATTTTCATTGTAGTTTATATAGGAATTTATTTCTGTTCTTTTTTAGACTTTTTATACCAAAAAATAGTTGATGTTGAAATTTCTGATGCTTTTTTTAAAAACATTAAAAATGCAATACTTTATTTTTGTGATTATTTTTCTGTTACACATTCATTGTTTAATATAACAAAACTCATATTAAAATTAATAATTCATCAGTAGACATATTCTAAAGAATAAATGTGGGTTTGGCATATTTCATTTTCTATGATTTTATGACAAAAAATGTGTTACATTTTGTAAGAAAAAAAATCTTAAGTAGCAAAACAAAAACCAGCAAACAAAACCCAAAGTAAGGAGAAGGAAGAAAATAATAAAGATTAGGATAGAAATCAATAAAACAAAAAACAGAAAAAGAATAGAGAAAGTCAATGAAACCAATGGCTGGTTCACTGAAGAATCAAGACTTTAACCATACTGGAGACAGCAAACTTTTTTATGAAGGCCAAACAGCAAACACACCAGCATCTGTGGGCCTCATACGGTTTCTGCCATTTATTGACCTCTGAGTTTTATCCTGTTTTCACACTCTAAAAACAGAAAGTCCATTCTTAGCTTGGCCTGCAGTCCCCTGAGCTAGACAGACCCAGAAAGAGAGAAGACACAAAGAACAAAAGCCAAGATGAAAATGAGGCAGTGGTCCTGACCGTACAGTGATGACCAAGGCTACCGAGAACATGGTGACCAGAGCAGCAGCATGTGAGGCAGTCCAGAGGAAACACAAGCTCTTAGGAAGACACAAGTTACTGAAATAAACCAAAGAAGAAATGTGGTCTGAGCAGGTCTATAAAAAGTAAAAATAATAATTAATTAAAAATCTTCCACAACAAAAAGAGCCTGAGCCCAGACAGCGTCAGTGGTGAATTTTACCAACTATTTGAGGAAATAACTCTTCATCTTCACAGTTTCCCAGAATATCAGTCAGCTTTCTGTCACTGTAACAAACACTGAGATGTAAAACTTAAGAAGAAGAAAGGTTTATCTTGGCTCAAGTTTGGAGGTTTTAGTCTACGATCAATCTGTTGTTGGTCTGGCCTGTAGGAAGGCAGCACATCATGGTCTAAGAGCTCAGCTCATGGTCAGGTGAGGGTGGGGACAGAAGAGGAGGAGTGGGGCCCTCCACATCCCCTTCCAGGGCCTGCCCTTGTGACCAAAAGGCTAAACACTTGGCCCTCCTAATGCCAACTTCCAGTAGCCACACTGAGGAGACCAAATCTCCGAAAAACGGGCTGTGAGGCAACTTCCAGATCCAAACTACAGACCCCAAAATGGAAGAGGTGGGAAGACTATCCAACTTGCTCTATGAAGCTAGTGTTTGGAGCCAAAGCCAGACAAACAGACCATAGGAAAAGAAAGCAGCAGAACAAGGTCTTACGTAAATACAGACGAAAGAATCCTCAACACACTAAACAGCAAACCAAATATGGCAACATACTGAGGCGATATTATGCTATGGCCAAGTGGGATTTATCACAGGAACTATGGTTGCTTTAACATCTAAAAACCAATTAATATCACATAGTTTATTGACAAAAAAAAAAAGGAAAATCACTACACAAAGAACTCAATGTGAAAAGCATTTCAAAAAATCAAATGGTCATTCATGATTAAAATTCTCAACAAAGTAGGAGTATAAGGAAGGTCCTCACCTTAGTAAAGGCATCTACAATAACCCTATATTAGCTTTGTTTTCATTTTTACTTTTCAGAGACAGAGTCTTGCTATGTTATCCAGGCTGGCTTCAAACTCCTGGGCTCAAGGGATCCTCCTGCTTCAGCCTCCCAAGTGTCTGAGACCACAGGCATATGCTACAAGGATAGCTGCCCTCGTATCTGTTGTACATCACTGTACAGGGGTTCTGGTCAGTGCTACCAGGCAAGAAAGGGAAATAAAAGGAACTAGAGTTGAAAGAAAAATTAAAAATCATCTCAACTTGCAGACAGTATGATTTTGTATGTTGAAAATCCCAAGGAACCCACAAAAACAATGACTATAACTAATAAACCTAACAAATTCACCAAGGCCACAGATGATAAAGATACAAAAATCAACTGTATTTCATATATTAGCACTGAACAGTCTGAAAATAACATGAAGAAACTAATATTTTCATAGTGGCATCAAAAGAATAAAATATTGAAGTATAAAATATGTCAAAACAAGTACAAGGCTTGTACACTGCAAACCACAAAATACTGAAGTCCGTGACATCGCATGATTGCTGGATGAAAGGGCTGAGTGGCCACAGCTGATGCTGCTGTGCAGACAGAGTGAACCAGCCCTGGACAGGGTTCCTTAGCAAGAGCAGGGGCAGCGGGAAACCTGTCCAGGGATCTGAGCCAGCCCACTTCACAGAGGATTGAGGGAGGTGCACAGCTGCATGGAGCCTGCACTGGCTATGGCCAGCGGGATTCCTTGCTCGGGGGAGGCTCTGGGTAGGGATGCTCAATGGGCTGTGCCGGCACTGGGGGTGACCACAGGATTTGCATTGAGGTTTTAACACATCTCTCTTTGCTTCAACTCCCTTTGTAATTAAATTTAGGCAGCTCAGAAATTTTTCCTAACCAAAATACTGCTGAAAGAAGTTAAAGATCTATATAAAGAGAGAGACTTTCAATATGCATTCCTCAGAAGATGCAGTATTACTGATAGAAATTCTTCACAAGTTAAAAGGTAAACTAATTCTCAACTCAACTTTTTTTTTTTTGCAGGAACTGAAAAAGTGATCCTAAAATTCATATGGAAACACAAAAGACCCAGAGTAGCCAAAATACTGTTTAGAAAAGATGGAAGATTTACACATTGTAATTTCACAAAGCTACAGTACTGTGAGAGATAAAAACCTCGATCATTAACATAGAGTTAAGAGTAGAGAAATAAACCGTTCAATTTCAGTGAACTGATTTCAACCCTACATGCAAGAGTAGATTGGACCCAGGTCCTCTGCACTAAGCTATATCCCCAGCCCTTTTTTATTTTTTATTTTGAGATGAGTCTTGCTAAGTTGCTAAGTTGTCCTGGCTGCACTAGAACTTTCAACCCTCTGGTCTCGGCCTCCCAGAGTGCTGGGATTACAGGTATGCATCTCCAGCTCAGCCAAATATTCTTAGCACTGGATCTACGATGGTATCATCACCATCACGGCACAGTCTAAGCAAACAAATATCCTTCCAACAAAGGCAGCTCCTGCAACTCCACATCCATATGGGAATTGTTTTTGATCTCAAACTCCTATGACTGGCAGAGATAATTTCTTCAGAGTTTGTAGATCCAAACACAAAAGTAAAATCCCAACAGATTTCATAAATAGAGAAAAGCACACACATGAAGAACAGGCAGATTGGACTGTAGGAAACTGAACTTTGATCTGTCCAAGACTCCCATTAAAAGAGCAAAGTGAGCCACAGGATGAGAGGGGCCATCTGGAATTCGTGCAGCCCAAAACACACAAATAATTTCCTACTGATGAAAGAGAGAGACAACATTATATAAAAAATGAGCAAGGACTGTGAACAGGAAGTACAAAAACCGTATTTCCCAGTGTCCGATATGCAGCCTCATCAGGCAGCAAGAAACCACATTTGAAACCACAGCAAGGTGCCGCCAGGAGCCGCAACACAA
This sequence comes from Heterocephalus glaber, assembly GCF_053883595.1. Classification (NCBI taxonomy): domain Eukaryota; kingdom Metazoa; phylum Chordata; class Mammalia; order Rodentia; family Bathyergidae; genus Heterocephalus; species Heterocephalus glaber. The sequence continues at coordinate 192,903 of NW_028258173.1, read as the reverse complement.
GGCAAACCTGCGCGCTGTGAGGGGCGGCGCTGTACCGCTCCCACACGCGACCTCGGTGAACTCCACCAGCTTTCACCAGCTCACGTGTGACGTCGGCGGACACAAAGGAACGCAGCGAATCACATGAGGATCAAAGCGAGAGAAAAGCGGCTCGCCACTGCCGCTGGAAAGACCCCAGCAGCAGACCATGCCGGGGCTTGCAGCTGCACACCGTGCTCTGACGACGTGCGCCTTGTTTGGAACTCACTTCTGTTAGACTTAAATAAAACGAGTAATTCCAGGTGGGGAGTTTAGACCGAATTACAAAAGGGAAAAGTCAATGAAGCTTCTGAAATATACAAGAACATCTTAAAGGACTTAAAGTAGGAAAAAACATCTCAAGAAGAAAATGAAAAGAACTGAAGAGACAAAGGAAGAGGAAAGATTAATAAAATGAAGAAAATTAAGAATTTTATTCATCAACAGGCACCTTCCAGAGAGTGAGAAGGCAAGTCACCGGGAGAAGGGGCACAGATACAAAAACATCTGTTTGTTCTCACTACAAAAAGTCCAAACCCAGGCAAAACTATCACCTGTGTGCAGGATAAAATTTAATATGGGGGGAGATAAAAACGGTCATCGGACAGGCAACAGCTGGCTCTGGAATGGGCTGTCCACAAGGGTCTGCCGGTGACAGCTGGTTATGCCACACGTTCTTCTCTATACGTGTTTCTCTTCACCAAGAAAACGATGAAACAAACCAGGAATCTGAATGCGACCAAGTTGTCTCCAGGGTCCCTGCTGCCAAACACTGTCCTTGAAGGCCTTGGTCAGTACAGTAGCCCAGAAGAGGAAAGCACACAGACTGGCAACAAAGAGGCAGAGGTCCTTATTTACAAGTGACTTGGCCATTCATAGCAAAGACTGAAGAATATCTAGAAACTCTAGTAGGACATGTGAATTTTGCATATTTATAGCAATAAAACTGGGACATGATTTTTTTAATACCACTTTCCAATAGCACCAAACCTCACAAAATACTTAGGGCTCTATTTTGTTAGATTTCTGTAAGATCTGTACCCTTAAAAGCTCCTAAGCATTCCCAAGAGAGATGCAGGGAGGCTTAATAAATGAGATGCATACCATGTTGGTGGATTCGAAAATGAAATATTGTTAAGATCCTAAATGGATCTATAGATTTAATGCAATCTCAATAAGAAGCCAGCCAGGCTTGATTTAAAAATTTTTAAAAAGTCAAGTGACTAAAAAAAACCAAAAAACAAAAAACAAAACCAAAATAACCACTGAAAGGGAAGAACAAAGTCGGGGTCTATAACACTTGATTCAAGACTTATGGTAAACCACACAGCAGTGTTACCACTGCAGCCAATGCAGCACTCCAGGTGGTGCAGAACTGGCATAAAGCAGGCATGAAGAGCAACAGGACGAAACGAGGAACAGATCTACACTTTCTTTTGGTTAACTGATTTTCAATGAGAGGATCGAGGCAATTAAACGGAGAAAGGACGGGAATGTGAAACCGGGTGTCACGTGGGACACACTGCTCTCATCCCTGCCTCACACTACAATCAAAAGTTAACTTGAAATGGATCACAGATTTAAACACACAAGATAAAACTACAAAGCTTTCAGGAGAAAGTAGAGAAGAAAATTGTGGGGTCCACAAAGGTATCTTAGGCTCTTAAATGGGACATGAAAAGCACAAATCTTAAAAGGAAAAATCAAGGGCCGGGGATTTAGCTCAGTGGTTCCGTTGCCTGCCTTGCAAGCACAAGGTCCTGAGTTCAATCCCCGGTACAAAAAAAAGGAAAAATCAAGCTGTAATCCCAGTACTTGGGAGGCTGAGGCAGGAGGATCGCCATGAGTTTGAGGCCAGCCTGGGCTACATAGTGAGTTCAAGGCCAGCCTGCACTACATAGCAAGATTCTGTCTCAAAAAAAACAAAACCAAAAAATGAACATAATGGACTTTATCAAAACCAAAAAAAACTTCTGTTCCTCAAAACACTAAGAAAGTGAAGAATATATAAAGACAAATCAGACTGGAAGAATGAATTTGTATACAAAAATATTTTTTATTAAAAAAATCTTAAAACTTAGGCTGGTGATTTAGCTCCATGGCACTGCACCTGCCTTGTAAGTGCAAGGTCCTGAGTTTGTTCCCCAGTACCAAAAACAAAACAAAACAAAAACAAACTCAACAGTAAGAATACTAACAACTTCAAAAAGCAGTCAAAGATGAAAAGAGAATTCACACTGGAAGGTGCAGGAGCAATGAGCATCCAACGTGGTCATCTGACATCATCAGGGACACTGAAGCAAGTGAGATGCAGGACAGCACGCTGCAGGGCTCCTGTGACAGACTGCGTGTCCGGCATGACAGCCTCCGGGAGAAGAAGCGGGGGGAGGTGGATGGGCCTCTTGGGAGAGGAGCGTCCATGGCCCACAGGGTTCACCCATGACTCACACAAACACCACAGCAACCTTCACTCACAGCAGCAAGGCCGGCCAGGTGCCTGCCAACAGGCGCTGCACTCCACACACGCTGGAACACACCACTGGGCAGTAGAGGTGCTACTGAACCAGCAGCAACACAGACCAGACCCCAAACATCAGGCAGAGTACACATGGGGAGTTCACACACATGAAAATCCTGCTCCAGAAAGAAAGCACATCCGGAGCTGCTGCCAGGGTCATTTTCCCACAAATGACTCAAATCTATCCTTTACAGCAGAGTAGGACTCCATTGTCTACCACATTTTCTTTATCCATTCATCTTTTGATAGATATATAGGCCACCACCAAGATTTAGCTATTATGAGTTGTGCTACTATAAATATGGGTATGCATGTGTCACTGCAATATGTTGTCTAACTCTTTTGGGAAGATACTTAGAATGGGGGACTGCTTGGTTAAATGGGATTTCTAGCTTTAGTTTTTTGAGGAATCTCTATACTGACTTCCATAGTGACTGTACTAATTTACATTCCCATCAACACTGTAAAAGGGTTCCTTTTTCCCCACAGCCTCACCAGCATTTGTTATTCAATTTCTTGATAATAGCCACTCTAGATTAAGATGAAATCTCAGTATTTTTTAAACTGGGATTTCTGTAATGGCCAGCAATGTCGAACACTTTTTCATGTATAGTATCACAGTTTATGAACTTGATTCTTTCCAAATTCTGGTCTAAAACTGAGTTGGATGAGAACCAAATCAAATTCAATGGTCAGGTTCAATGCTGACTTTACAGGACAATTTGATTTGGTTCTCATCTAGTTCAGTATGCAACCAGAATCCCAGAGAGAACTGTTTGTGAACTGAGGTACCACTGTATGTACTGGCCTACTGTAGTGTCTATTCATTTCAGCTGCCCATTTTTTTTAATTGGGTATTTTATTTTGGGGAGGTCTAGTTTTTGAGTTCATTCTATATTCTAGACATTAATCTTCTATCTGAAGTGCACCCGGCAAAAATTTTTCCCATTCTGTAGGTTGTCTCTTTGTTGTTTCCTCTGCTGTGTAGAAGCTTTTTAATTTGACATGATCTCATTTATTGATTCCTGATGTTATCTTTGTTTTTGTTTTTTTGGTACTGAGGATGAACTCGGGACCTTGAGCTTGCGAGGCAGGTGCTGTCCTGATGTTATTTCTTGTGCCATTGGGGTTCTGTTCAGAAAGTCCTTACCTACACCTAGGTCTCCAAGAGTTTTACCTATTTAGATTCCAGCAGGTAAAGTTGTAATATTTAGATCTTTGATCCATTGTAATTTTCCTTTAGTATATGGTGAGAAATAAGATCTAGATTCAATCTTCTGGATGTGTGTAGCTACCTTCCCTCCAGCACATGTTCTGGCCCTTTTGTCAAAAAGCAGATGGCTGAATGTGTCTAGGGGAGTAGAGAGAGGAATTCCCTTTAACTGAAGAGAGAACAAGAAGAATCCTTTGTGACCAGGAAGATTCCAACACGAAGAACAACAAACAAAGGAGCCAGAATTGGAGCATTCCTCAGCTGGTGCCACCAGCACCTGGGGCCAGCTCCCGCTTACTGCAGGTACCAGGGACCTGCCCCACGTCATCCTACTGGTGTATGAAGAGCCCCTTTGCCAGGGAGATGCAAAGCCATCTCTCGTCAGGACTCAGCTGACTGCTGCCCACTTTACCTTAGTCCCCAGCATGTCCACCCTTTGCTGGGTCTCTCACCAGTGGGGTCTGGGCCTCACAACTCTTCCTGGTCCTTATGCAACTCCCCTCTCCCACTGCCAGTAGAATCAACCCAGCGCCACCCACACCGAGACTGGCCACACAGCTGCCAGGAGTGTTCGCCACCAGTGTCCTGTGGGCCCACGATGGCTTGGTACACACTCTTGGGCCTAGGCAGTGAGTATGGCACTTGCGTTGGTGCCCCAGGCTACTGCAAGAAAGGCACAGGTATTTCTGAATAATCACCCTTTGATTTTTCTTCTTGAGCAAGAGGCAAGGTTTCTCTCCCCTCCTCAGGCTCCTCTCTGGATTCTATGCCTGGCCAGCAGCCTGGCCTCTTGCCCTATCTTCTTCAGCGAGCAATTTATTTAGACACTGCTGCTCCAAGACTTTCAAAGTGTTAGTGACACCCACACATCCCACATTGGGGGCATGTACTGCAGCTTCTCAGTCAATAAATGTCAGGGTGAGCCTCCTGCGAACATCTGACCAGCTCTGAGCTGGGTCCTGGGATGCAGAGAGAGAGAGGCAGCATCTCTGCTCTCATCAAGCCCAGTTTAGAGGGGCAGAGGCCCAGTCACACAGAGAGACAGGGAAATGGTGCAAGCTGCAAGTCTCCCTGAGGATAGTTAGAAACAGCACTGCCCACAAAACAAACAAAAAACAAGATTAGGGCTGGGCGTGGTAACCCACACCTGTGATTCCAGCACTCGGGAGGCAGAGGCAGAAGGACTGCCAAAAGTTTGAGGCCACCCTGGGCTACAGGGTAAGTTCAAGGACAGCTTAAAACTGCATAGCAAGACCGTCTCAAAAAACAAAACAAAACAAAACAAAACACAACACAGCGCTGCCTGGAGATCCAGACCACGCATACCCGCAGTGGGCCCAGAATCCTGCACTCTCTGCAAGTTCCATCCCTGGTCAGTGAGTTTTGGAACCAGTGCTCTGCAGGGACAGCTGAACAAATGCCAGGGTCATCTCCCTTCCCTAGGCCTTGAAATGAAAACATCTGCAAAAATAAAAGCACTCAAAGCTCACCAATGTCTGGGCCATTAGTCCCTTTTAAAAAAATCAGCTTTAGTGGCATTCAGTGGGAGCAATGGCAGGCCAAGAGTAACACATTAAGGTGCTAAGGGAAGAAAGGGTAAAAAGGTGCTTCACATGCAGGCACCTTCAGAAAGTGCTGGGCGCCTGTCCTGCTGAGACTTCTCAAGGCACATACAGCTCCTTGCTGGACTACTTTCTTGTTTTCCTGTGTATAAGGAAAACCTTTCTGAAAAACTTAAGGAGTATTTCTTGGGAAGAATAGAAATGTAGGCATCTACACAGATGGGTCTTTGTACACTCTGCAATGGTCCAGGGGGAAGAGCATTTGGTTCTCCTGTGCCCGGGGTGCCATCTTCTGTGGTCAGCATGACTCAAACCTTTTTGAAGTCACATGGCCCCACCCCTAAGACCAGTTTTGGATCTCAAACACAGCCCATGATTTCTCTCAGGAAAGAAAAGTGTGAATACAATGGGAAGGAAGGAGGTGGTAGGGCTGGTATGGGTGGGCTGCTGGCTCCTTCCACCTAGGAGGACACCTGCAGCCAGCTTCCATGTGAACAAGCTCAAACACAGCTCACACCATCAGGTAGGAAGGCAACGAGGGAACGTACTGTACAGAGGCACTGATCCACAGTCAAGTAGCTGATACATGATTAAAACGATCCTCTGCAGGAGACGTTAGTCAACGGAAGAGGAATGCTTACCACCATACACTCTTTTAGTATATGTGCTGCCGAAGCAAACACAACCACCATACACTCTTGAAGACAAGGGAAATACGACTTTTTAAAATCCGGCAAAGTACCTTTAACTTAAAAACAACTAAAGTCTACCTAAGTTACAGGCACAGTCTCACAAAAGTAGTTCCCTGCACACCACTAACTACAGGGCAGGAAAAGTGACTCAGGGAGCCAACAGCAAACATCTGCAATGATGACAGAGATGCGATGCGAACTCTGTCTCCACACTCCTGTCCCCTGGTTTTTCTCCCACTCCACACGTCTTAGGGGCCTCCACTCACAGCTGGCTGTGAGCAGCTGTTTCCAGCCGGGCCCTGCCGAGCAGCCCAAAGCTCTGGGGGAAGCACAGCTGGAGAAGCAGCCACACAGACATGGCTCCTCTTGCTGCCACCACACTGCTCCCAAATGCAGCAGCTCTGAAACCACTGCCTGGTGTCACGGGCCCTGCATAGCAGATTTCTTCCTTCTGTTCTCTATTTCTTCTTCATTTATGTGTGTGTGTGTGTGTGTGTGTGTGTGTGTGTGTGTGTGGCGGGAAGTACTGGGGATTAAACCCAGGGCCTTCACACTGAGCTGTATCCTCAGCCCCTTAGAATAAAAAAAATTTTTTTTTGGAGACTGGGTCTTGCTAAATTGCTTAGCCTGAGCTGGATATTGCAATCTTCTTGCCTCAGCCTCCCAAAGTGCTGAGATTACAGGTGTGTGCTACCACACCTAGCTTCTACTTTTTCTAAATAATCATAAGCAAAGATGGACAAGTATAGAAATCAGATGACATGTGGCAGAGATACTCCCTCACCCAGCTCTCCACACCTGCATTTACTGTTTCCGGTTTTTGGTTTTTTTGGTACCGGGAATCGAACTTGGGACCCTGTGCTTGCAAGGCAGGCAGTAGAACCACTAAGCTAAATCCCTGGACCCGCCACACTTTTGTTATCAATACAGAGAAAACAGCATTACGCAGAAATCTCAGTAGCTAGCCGGCCCTCTGGTCAAAGGCTCTGTTCTCAGACCACCCAAGACAAAGCTGAGCTGTGTTCTGTTCCTAGCACCTGTGTGAAGGAGGCGTGTCTCTTCCATCTGTCCCCATATTCACACCTCCTCACACCTGCTGTGACAAGCTGGATGGAAACAGAAACAGAAACCACTAAATAGTTAGATCAGCCCATGCTAGCAGTTGGGCAAAATATTTATTAGCAAAAGAGGCTGAAATTCCTTAGTTCTTAATGGTTATTTAACAGATCATCGTTCCCAACTGGTTCTAAGCAGTGATTCTTTTATCACACTAATATGCTGCTGGCAGGCAGTGTAGAGGGACCACCTGACATGGGGCTGCTGTCCATCTGTCCTAGAGACCATGGTTAAAGGGCAGGGGACACAAAGGTTCAAGACGGCCCACCCCTGGACACAGAGCTCCCAGTCTGTCCAGCAGCACAGTGGTGCTGCTGCTGGTATCTGGACTCGGGACGCAGGGGCCCAGTCCCTGCAGCTGAAGCATTTTTAGGGTCACAAAGAGATGGGCCACTAGCACCACCTTCTCCAATAGCTATAGCTGGGAGCCACTGGCCTACTCTGTCAGTCACAGACACCGAAACACCTGTATGCTGTCCTTGGGCCAATCAAAGAGAGAAAAGACCAACAGATCACTGGGTTCCTACAGGACAAGGAGGAAGATGGCACTCACACCAGCAAGGAGGTCCTTCCTGCCAGTTAACACAGCCACTGGGCTATGTGGCTGTTTCCAGACTGGGGCTCCCAGGAACTTCAACATCAGCTGCCTGTTGGACGTGGTGCTGTCTTGTTTTCATGCATGGTTTCTTAAACTAGAGATCAAGTTCCCTCGGAGATGAGGGATGAGGAGGGAAGCAGGAGGCCATGGCCCACGAACCCTGGGGGACCCTCGCTTTGGTTCTCTGGTCTGCTTCGTCCCCAGCTGCTTCTCTGCACCTACTCCAGCCCCGGCTCAGGGCACCTGCTACAGAGGAGAGGTGCCCCAGGGCTAAGAGCAGCTGGGCATGGGTCTCCTAGGCATGATCTCCTCAGGGAGGTGCACTTGGGGCTCCAGGTGGGGTCAGCAGAGCACATCCCAGCTGCCATGACAGGACAAGGTGCAACCTCAGTGCCCAGCAGGGCTCCTACACCCTCCCTAGCTGCCCCACTCTCATTAGAAGATCCCTTACTTTAATCTGTGGCCTGTGGTCAAATTCTGGACATCATCCTTCGTGGGCATCATACTCACACTGGGACAGAACACAGCAGCCACATCCAGCAGCCTGTCCTCCTTCACTGCTGACCCCAACTGGGGACACACAGAGGGCTGGCCCTGTTTCCCCTCCCCCAACACCTGAAGGACAGCCCGACCAGATAAGGGCCTCTGAGGAACGAGCCATAAAAGCGCAGATGCAGCCCTGCCTTTGAGGTGCTCTGAGGCCAGGCAGGGAAGCTGGGCCTGGTGGCTGACTGGCCTGGCGTCCTCACAGGCCCAGGACTGCATAGAGGCCTTCCTTCCTCCCACCATTTCAGAAACAAGGCACTGAGCTTCTGGAGGCTGGACCACTGCTTCTCTGCCTCCCTGGAGCACCGTGCTGCAAGGGGTGATAGGCAGGAGGAGGCTGGTGACCCACTAGCATAAAAGGCATGAACCCCACACACACTTGTCACCAGCTGGCGCAGCCCTGCAGCACTGGCCAGGAGTCAGAGCATCCAGGGAGGCACAGTTCCCGGAACACAGAGAAGGGGAAGCAAGTGCAGGGTAAACAAGCGTGCTTGTGCACATGTGCACACACACACTGAGCACCTAGGAAAGTGGCGTCCAACAGCAGCATACACAGCCCCAGACCTGACTTCTGAGTCACTCCTTCATGGCGAGGAGCCAGGATCCCTCGAGAAACAGCAGGTCCCACAGAAATTCCAGGGAATACACAAGGTGACCTGCCACACATGCAGGGGAGGGGCGGGAAGGCACCAGCCTCACAGAGGCCTCCATATGCAGATGACCCTCTCCTCAGGCGATGGGGATGAACCCCATGAGGAAAGGGGCAAAGCAAAGCTGAGGCACCTGACAGAGGGGACAACGAGGCAACACAGCCACAGACAGTGACCCCAAAGAGGGGCGTCCTTGGCCAGGTTCCCTCGGGAGAGTGCAGCACCCACTTCACTTCCAATGTCTGCACACCCCTCGGCCTGCCAGTCTGTCTTAAAGAGAATGGAGCACAAATGGGTGCACCTTCTGCTTGGGGGCTGCTGAAAGGGGGACTTCTTGTGGGAACTGCTGATGGGTTGTCGCTGTGGGGGCTGCCCTGCATGTGGATGCCCCCGGCTGAGGCACAGAGGAGCTGGGCGCGGGCTCCCCTGGATTTTGGCAAAAGTCGTTCAGCTCAGAAGCCTGTGCCGATGGGGACTGTCCTGGTTTTGTTAAGATGAGAGGATGGCTGCTCTGGAGGGTTGAGCGCGCAGACGACGGAGGTCTTCAGGGATCCTGAGGTCTGGGTACGGCCCCTGACCGCTCGACACTGGGACGTGAGTTTGCCTGCCTTCAAACCTATGTGGCTTACACTCCCTCCTCAATTCATATTTCTTTCTGGCTCATTGCTTTTCTCTGGGCCCTTTCCTCTTTTGCTATGTTTTTGTGGGTTTTCCCTGTTATTTTAACTGTAGACACCAACTCTTAAGCTTCCTAATGAAGACTGGATAGATTCTGCGCGTTCCATGCTGAGCCCTAAAGCAAAGGCTCATGTTCACTGTGCCCATCTGTCCCATTGGACGGACATCGGGATGGACAGATGCATCCGCCCCTGTGATCACCGGGAGACAATCCTGCAAATCCCAGCACAAACACTGCTGCTCAATGCTTATCAAAGCTCACCTGAGCAGGATTTCATTGATTTATTTCAACTGACCCATGAGAACAACTCCAAGCCCTAGAGTAGGGGTGAGGCTTCCCTGTCTGTGTCTGCACTGCCCGCTTACCATGTGACTGCAGTGTGGTGGACACTGATGCAGTGGCTTTTCCTCTCAGTAGTACTGTCCTGTTCTAGGCCCCTGACCACCCCACCCTGCCCTGAATCCCAAGCCTGACCTAGCCAGAGTTAAACCTGCTCTCTTCTCAGCCTACCCCTAAAGGTTAGGGGCCACCCTGAGGGCCTGAGTCTCACTCTCCTCCAGTCTAACAGCTGGCGTGGTGTTAAGGCCCCAACACCAGCTTTATTAAGCGATCACTGGGCCTTGGCTCACACAGTACCTCAGCAGGTGCGCCTGCCCAACGATCCTCTCGCGTTGCCGATCGCTGTCTGCCTTTCTCGCTAGACCTTTTGTGAACAAAAGGAACCGTGAAGGAGGGGAGAGAATGACTCCAGTGCTTTCTCTTCACTTTGAGCCTAACTTGGGAGCTGCCCAAGCTGGGACCTACCCAAGCTGGGACCTACATACAGGCTTAAAACACCATGAGGACGGGGGCTTCTAATCTCCTGCCAGTCACAACCTCAAAGGTCACCGCTGCTGTAAACTGTAAAACAGTCAAAGAACAGTCCTGGGAGAGAGAGAGCCACCACGACCCACCCCCCGAAGCAATGGAAAGCACACATTTCGTTGCGTGGGTGTCGCAGTCTTTGCAGAGAATCCTTGGGGAATGTGAGTGTGAGCAGTGAGCCCCAGAGGGTCGGCAGGGACCCGGAAGGACAGGAGGGAGGTGGGTGTTCTGTGGAAGGGAACTAGGAAAGTCGAGGTGTTCCGGCCTAGGAAAAGAGGAAGGCAGAGACCGAGGAGGTGGGCAGGGCCCACACAGTCCTCCCTGGCCTGCAGCCTCCGCTCCCACACGTGGTTCAGAGGCATCAGTGAGCACGGGCAGAGCTAAGGCCACATGAGATGAGGAGACATTCGGCTGGCCTGGCTGCAGCTGAGCCAAAGCAGGCCCCAGGGCTGAGAGGCCCAGCCCGGACGGGGAGGGCCCAGCGCACACACAGAGGCCCTAGTCTGGCCACGTGAGGAAGAGGGGTGTTAGGCTGTGTGTGATGGCCCGTGGGCAATGTTCCCTGCGTCCTCGCTCGCCCACCACCATCGTCTGTCCTGCTACCTGGCACGCCTGCCAGTTCCCTGCCCCCACAGACCTGCCGTTTCCAGCATCCTGTCATAGGAAAAACCTAAGCATCGTAATTTTTCCCAGATACCTACAAGTGGGATTTGGAGTCAAGGGCCTGGTATTTTAAATTCTGGAACAAAATGCACTATCACACTGTCAACAAGGTACACACCGATGCACTTTCTGAAACTCCAAGTACCTACATTTTAAGAACATGTTTTTAATCAGGGGTTTAAAAGTATCTCACGAATTTCTGACTAAAAATTGAAATGTCTGTAATTTAATTTGTCCAACTCAAACTTCTGTGGATGTTCACCTGTCGCCCGCCTGTCTTCATCTGAGACTGTACTCCACTTTCCACCCACGAATATACTCTGTTTTCCTGTGGTTTCTTCATGAGCTGCTTACATTCATGGTTCTTAACAAGCTGACGATGGGGCCGTAATGTGTATGACTCGCTGCTGGGTGGCTCTGGAGCACCAGTGGTTCGTGCGTGACTGTCGTCATGCAGCACGGGACAGTCCCATTGCTCGGACAGGCTCCAAAGGCACCACTGGAGGTTCAAACCGGCAGGAATGTGTTAATCTCTCAGGAATCATATCTGCCAATATGATGCCAGTTTAACTTAATTTTGTTGATATTGTTTTCTGTGGTACAATTTTATGTTTTTACATAATCTTATTGTTAATTATTAACTCATTAAGTACAACTCCAATTAAGCAGTAGTAACAATTCACCATTTTTTTTTGGTACCGGGGATCGAACTCGGGTCCTTGCACTTGCGCAGCAGGCGGCGAAACCACCGAGCTAAATCTCGGGCCCCAATTCACTGATCTTAACTGGTTTTTTTTTTCTTGCAGTATTGAGTTCTAAACCCAGAGCCTTTGCAGAGAGCAACATTTCCAGCTCTTTTTTGAAATTTTGAGACAGGGTGTCACTAAGTCACTAAGTTGCCCAGGCTGGGCTCGAACTGAGGATCTTCCTGCCGCAGCCTGAGAGTGCTGGGATTATAGGCACATATGACCATGCCCAGCTACAACCTTAACTTCTAAGCCTAATCATAATAAACAGAAAAAATGATTTTACAATCATTACTCAACCAAAATACATTAATCCATTATAAACAAAACAAAGAGCTACTTACCGAATCCAAAAAGCAAAGGTAAGACCCTGAGCTCTGTGCGACTGCTTGATTTTTAGAATATCCAACTGTTGGAAAAGAGAGAAAAGCTCTTCTATAATTCAATTTTCAAAGGCATGAAACTTAACATACTTTATACTCCAAAAAAGCTAACATCATTTTGCACTACCACAAAAAAGTCGGGTTAGTGAGGAAAGTAAAGAGGACAATGTCCCCGTGGGTGACTGGACCACAGGGACAAGGCACCTGGAACGAAACTTAAAACAAGGCATCCCTGGGAGGAGTCAGTGAAGTCTGTGATGACACAGGGCCTCGTGCCTGGCCTGGGATATGCACAGACCTCACCTGCAGGAGACCTGGCTGGACAGCTAGGTCCAGGGTCAGGTGCAGTCACCACCAGCATCTGCACATCTGAGCGTACACACCCAGCGCTGGTCGCTGCTCTGCAACTGCTCTGTCCCCAAGAGCGTGTTCATCCTCAGAACCCAGAGCTGGGAGCGGCCCAAACACAGATGGGAAAATGAAATCTGACAATGAGTGCAAACAGCCTGCTACTGCACACACCGGTGACAGTCACGCTGAGCACGGGTGCTGGAGGCAGGGGGACAGAGCGTAGAGTGCAGTGGCCAGGGCTCTTCTGTGGCCTGGTGGGAGGCACCAGGGCTGCTGGGCTTCTGGGGCAGCAATTCGGTCTTCATCCCAGTGCTGGTTCTCTGCTGTGGTCAGTCACGATTCTGATTAGTATACTCTTCTAAGGGATATCATATTGTAATAAAAATAGTTTTTAAATCTTGGCTTTCAAAGACATTTCAACTGAGTTGTAGAGGGTTAAACAATGACCTAGGGTTATCTGCCAAACGAATGGAGCTGAAAAAGTACAAGGGAGATGTAAAAGACAAAAATCACCGTGCAGGGAGACAGACAGAGCCCAAGGCTGCTGGGATGTAAATGCACAGGAGTGTGAGAGTGCAGGACTGACTACCGGGAGGCATACGTGTGTTCAGGGTGTGAGCCCTGCCCCAGCCACAGGAACCATTGGCAGGGCGGCCCTGGAAGGCTTCTGACTAAGGACTCACATAGGTTAACTGAGGGTGAGGGAGACCAGAACGAGAGTGCCGGCAGGACTCTGGGGAGAGAGCCCAGTCCCTAGGGAAAGAGGCTGCCAACACCTGGAATGAGTTATCCAGCTGGTTATGGACCTGATGCCGCCAAGGAGTCACAGAAACAACAGATGTACGCAGACTGAATCAGTAAGTCCTTCTGGTATTCGGAGCTAGGACAAGCTGAAGAGAGCTGTCACTCCACAGGGACACAGCCAAGTGTGTGCCTCAGTCAGCCCTGGCACTAACCTGCACTAATAACCCACTTCCTGCTGCAAGGACAGAGGGGAAGGGCTGCTGCTACGTGGCTCGGTCCTGCTCCTGGGAGGGACGCAAAGCAAACTCCAGCCACATAGGGCAGAGCTGAGACAGCAGTGCTCTTCCGAGGGGCTGTCCCACAAGGCTACAGCTTCATCTCTAGCAGTACTTCCTCAAGCTCAAACCAGTGAGCAGAATGACCCCAGATGCCCAGGAAGCACCAGTATGCAGAGCAGAGGGAGCACTGAAAGAGGAGGCCAAGTGCCCTGCTCCTGCCCAGGGCGGACTTGCAGCCATCCCAGAACGGTGGTGGCTGAATCCCCAACACGCTTGCTGTACAGGGCAGGAACGGAGAAGATGGTACTCCTGAGAACCTCGGCCACAGAGCTCCTGTCAACACGGGAGGACTCAAAGAGACTTCCACAATCATACCGAACTCAGCCAGAGTGCTGCTCAGACAGCTGCTCACGGGAGGAGGGTTTCAGGAGAGAGACCAATCCAGGAGCGTGGGCAAAGGCAGGCCCATCTCACCGAGGAAGCTGGAGGCTTCTCACGGTGAATCTTGTGTTTGGCAAAGACTCGGACTCTGTGTTGACATCACTGCCCTGCACGAAGTGCAGTGTCTGTGCAGGGTTCCAGGCCCGCCTAGCTAGGCCAGTGCCCTCGTGATGGGTGCAGGCTGCCGTGGTCACAGTGAGGCAAAGTCAGCTCCCATAGGTGCTAACACTGCTCCTCTTGGAGAGGAGAGGTGGGTCACGCTTCATTCTGCTTTTAGCAAGTGGCTACATTATGAAAAAGTGTTGCTCCAGCATGATGTAAAATCATGACCAATGCATCTTAGCCCTACCTAAATAACTGGCACTCTGGAAAACAGGCACTGTGGGGCTGTCATCTCGTGGCTAAGGTAACTTTTCCTATTTGAGAAAAATCCACTACGGAAAGTTTGTCCGCCCAGACAGCTCCAGGCAGGGCGCACCGAGTGAGCACATAGCCCAAGTTTCCCAGACGCTGCTCATGCCTTCCTTCCCATGGGCAGTGGGGACTCCAGCATGCCCCTCTGCCCCCCGGGGGCCACAGCGGTCTCTGGCTGACAGGCCGTGCCCCATGGGGGACCCAGAAGATGCACTTTAGAAGACAAAGCTCACTCCTAAAATGGAGGGAAGGCAAGAAGTGTCACAAGCATCTTCAAGTCGTCTCGATTCTGCAGAACCTGCGAGCATGGAAGGTGTTCAGACTGGTTTCAAAAACAGCTTTTACACCCATTTTGGAAGCAAGGTGAAACAGACACTGTACAGTAACTGAATTATAAAAAGTTATCTAATTCAAACAGCTAAAGAAAATGAAGACAAGAAATAATTTGGTAGTGCTGGGCATGGTGGCAGACACCTGTAATCCCAGCACTCTGGAGGCTGAGGCAGGATGACTGCCAGCCCAAGGTGACCCCGTGCTATACAGTGAGTTTGAGGCCAGCCCGAATTCCATAGCAACACCCTGCCTCAAAAAACTTTTTTGGGGGGTGCTGGGAATCCAACTCAGGGCCTCACACTCGCCAGGCAGGCACTGTGCCGCTGAGCTACATCCTCAGCCTCAAAACTTTTTTTTTTTTAATAAAAAAAAAATCTTCCAGATGCACAGGATGATGAAGATAACAAATGGAATGCTGCCAGCACTTCGTGACAGCTGATGCGGGCCTGTCCTAAACACCCTCATGACCCCCAGCATGGGCCCTGCTATCACGCCTGTCTGCACACAAGGAGACAGGCAGACAAGTGGCCCCAAACCACACGGCCCCTGCTCACACTGAGGGCTGGCTTCATGACACTGAGACACTGCACAGCAGTAACTACAGCGCTGTCAAAGGACAGGTCCTTCCCTGCCACTTAAGACAGCAGACACTTTCTTCTTCTAAAAAGATTTGCTTTTAAAACTTATTTTTACTTAAGATTTTTCTGAAATGCTATCCACCCTATTCTGCCTCCTCAGACTGGGCACACCCGCTAGCACGGAGAGACAGGAGTCTGCTGGATCCTGGCCGCCAACCATGCTGCAGCTCACCTCCACCAATACCCACCCTCTGCTCTGCCCAAGGCAACAGGGACAAGACAAACTAAACATGGCAGGAAGCTGCAAAAACCAACAGCTTCCAGGGCCTCTTAGGTTGGAGTCTGCACATTTAAAACTGTTTCACAAAGCAGCAACACAGTTTCATAATGGCCGATGTTCAGAAACGGCCACATGGCCCTGAGGAGGGCGGCTGTCATCTGCATAGACAGGTGTGTGGACACATGGGGCAACAACGGCACCTGCCCCGGAAAGGAGACGAGGCCTGAGAGTGCTGAAGGAGGCCACACACACATCAGGGATCCCCAAGACCAGCAGCCCTTAGTGCAGCCACGAGTTCATATGTGGGCGGCAAAGAGCAGAAAGCAGGAAGAGGGCAGCCTCGAGGGCACTAGGTCTCGAATTTCAGAGCTTGTCTCCGCCCACTCCTCTCTCCAAACACCACCCAAATGCGCTAAGCAGCCCGCAACTGCTGATGACTCTCCACCCACTCAGTCCTAAGGACAACTTCAGGGGACTGCTGAGCCTGCATTCCAGGATCATGCCTTGGATGTGAGCAACAGTCCTTCTATTCCCAGGCACAAAAAGGGGGTGCTCCAGAGATCGACACTGCCCCCACCCACAGCCTCCAGTCACACAGGAGCTGGACAACTCCCTGGAACGTGTGATAGTCAACTGTTGTGTCAACCTGAGCAAGGAACGCCCACCTAAACCGGATCAGCACAGTTCTGGGAGTGGCTGAGGGGATTTACTGGGTGTAAGTAACAGCAGCCAATCAGCGTGCCCCCTAAATGGTATAAAAGGGGACTGGAGAAGGAAGGCTCACTTCTCTGTCTTTGGGGAGCTCCAGTCTTCACCTTCACTTGGGACACCGTCTCCTGGCTTCTGTCGCAGACCCTTCAGCCTCCTGATATGGACTCGCACAGGGCGCTATGGCGAGCTCCAGGCCTGGACCCTTCAGGTGGATCTCCGGCACACAGACAGCGCCTTTGCACTTTTCCACACCTGGCTGGCTCTGTGGGCAGCCGCTGAAAGCCAATCTAAATTCGCATGTTTGTGTATCTTGCATTAATCTGTTCCTTTAACAAGCACCAAATGATATAAACCACATCTGCTGCAAGTGTTGGATGCCATCCCTGAGAATATCTTAGAGAGTGGCTCTCAACATGTGAGGTGCCTCAGAATCTCCTGGGATGCTTCTTAAACTCCGAAACTGAAGCTGCACCCCAGACCTGCTACCAGAGAACCTCCCAGGCCAGGGCAGGCGCCAGGCTCGCCTAGGCTCCCCAGATGATTCCAATATGCAACCACCGAGGACCCTTACTCCAAAGACAGACGCGGCTTCTGTCCCCAAAGCTATACACTGCTAGCTGCTCACTCCACCTTTTCAACTCTAGGCACTATATACACCCCATTTTTTTTTTCCAACTCTTATGAAAACTTTAGGGACTCTGACCTATTCCAATTAAAGCTAAGAATACAAGATTAATCAATGTAAAACAGAGGATGAATGAAAAAACAAACACACTTTATACTTTGAATTTTAAAATTTCATGATGTTAAAGAAAAATCTTAAATGCTTTCAGGAAAGATGCCTGTTAAATAACAAGAGTCAGACTGATGTAATTAATATTTCTTATTAGCACACAAGACACTAGAAGATAAGGAATCAATTTCTTTATAATTATTTTGTCCTTAGAACTGTATATTCAGCCAAATTGGAACTTAAAAGCACACTGTCAGATAGCTGGGAGCTCCTAATATTTTACTATCCATATCCCAAACACAAAAAGGATCACTGAAGAAGCCACTCCAGAAAAATGAAAAAGAAAGATATAAAAAGAAAAATTTTAAAAAGAGAAGGGAAGCGAGGACACATGGAAAAACCAGAGGGAGAGGGGTGCAAGACACGAAATCAAGACATACCCAGGTAAATAAAAGCTGAATTTGTTGATACCAGATATCATCTTCAAAGAAATACTAAAATTCTTTAGTCTAAAAAGATTGACAGGACTGCAGGTCCACACAAAAATCAAACTTGTACAGGACTGTTCATACAGGCACCATGACAGCCAAAAAATGCAACAACTCAAATGTCCACAACTGATGAAGAGATAAACAAAATACAGTGTCCATACAACTATTATTTTCCCACAGAAAGGACTAAGTACTGACACATGCTACAACACAGATGAACCCTAATGACACTGTGCTTAATGAAAGAAGACAATTACAAAAAAACACTTGTTATGACTACATTAATATGATATGCTAAGAACAGGCAAATCCATAGACAAAGAGCACATTAGTGGTTATCTGCCTGGAGGAACCCTGAGTATAACCCACGTGCTATAAGAGAATGCCATACACAGAGTGTCATATAAACAGAACTTTCTCACAGTTCTAAAAGCTGGAGGCCAAGGACCAAGGTGCTAGCCAACTGAGTGTCTGGCAGGACCTTGTCCCTTGCCCCAGCACAAGAGAAGAGGTCAAGTTTTCTCTGGGCTTCCTTGTGAGACACTAAGCCCATCTGGGAGGCTCTGCCCTTGTGACCTCATCAGCTCTCAAGGGCCACTCCTCCTAACGCCAGGATATGGGAGTGAGGTTTGAACACAGGAGATGGGGAGTAGACAGAAACATTCAGACCACTGAAATAAATCCTTGCCAGAGAATTAGAAATTCAGGTCCAGCAGGTTCTCATTCAGTACTAGACCCAAGGCAGGAAGATAGAATGTGGCCAAAACTGGCTGGGAAAGGGGGTGTGGCAAGATCCTGGCATTATAGACAGCTTAAATTAGGTAGAAATATTATGGGCAGTCAGAGGGCTGGGCCCTTGAGAGTCAGTGCAAGAGATGAAAACACATTACAGCTGTGGCTGGAGGCGCACCTGTTGGAGGCCAGGCCTCAAGGTAAAGACAAAATGACCAGGCCTATATGCCTCCCCAAGAGGTAAGTGGTAACACCTGGTCTAATGAAGCCCAGATAGACATCAGTCACCTCTGTAGGTGACCAAGACCCTTGGACCCATCACCTTCCTGAAAAGTTCTTTGTTCTTTCCATGCACACTTAACTCCATGACTTGCTCCCCCACTGGATCACTATTACCTAAGTGATTATACTTGTAAGCTTATTGGTTGATCATAGCTTTAATCCATGTTGTACCCACATGTTATGCTTCATAAAACTTCCCCTGAAAAGTGGGGTCCTTGGCCACCTGTTCGGGACCACTCCTGCCTCTCAGGAGCTAAAATCTGTCCTCTTTATAAATATTTCCTACCCTTAACCTCCACTGCTCCTTAGAATTCATTCTTCAATTTTGGGGAACATGAGCTCGGCGTATCTGACATCTATTAGGTTGAGAGTTATAATTATTTTCCCTATTATCATTTGGAGGTCTTATATCATTCCTGTATCATCGGACAAATGCACAGAACAATTCTCAGAACCCTGCATGTGGACTTCTCTGGAGAACTTGAGCAGGTTCTTGATAGTGTGGCCTGGACACACTGCCAGTGTAAGAAACATTAAAAAGCAACAGTTAGGGCTGGGGATTTAGCTCAGTGGTTTTGCCACCTGCTGTGCAAGCGCAAGGACCCTAGTTCATTCCCCAGTACGAAAAAAAAAAGCGACAGTTGCCATTAACTACTCACTGCTCACTGTAGTACCTCTTCACGACAGCCCACCTTATTTTTATTTTTCCCACCCTTTTTACTGAGCCCAAACTTGCTCTGCAGAGCCCATTTTTCCCTTAGCCTTCTAGGTTTTTCCCCTACCTTTAATAAACGTAAAACTTCGCCACTGTTTACACTTGTTTCATTCAATTCTTTGCCTGGGGCAGAAAGGACCTAGCTATCACCTCTAAAATCACCTCTAAAAAGACACACCAGCACCCCAGGGCCAGTGACCCAATGATGACCAGGATTTTTTGCTAGTATCTGAACAATGTGAAACTATTTAAGTTTGGAAGTTGACAAGAAACCATGAATTTCAGTTTAATAAACTAAACATGTTTACTCACCTCCTCGGGGAGAAGGCGAATCATGACCTCCAATGACTACAGGGATGCCGGCACCTTCTAGCTTTTCTTTCCATCTTCCAATGATGCTCATAGACTTGTCCTGGAAGAGCAAGAGCAGCAGGCCAAGAAACCTCCTCAGAACAGTCATAATGTGACTTGTACAGGGCTAATTTACCCCACTGGAAGTTCATAAATACCTTACTGGCATCATCAAAAACAGAGAGCTCCATGGAGCCTTCAAAGTCCTGCTGCAAAACAGACTTCAAACACTCATCCAACCACTCTTCCGCATTGTGGACTGGGAGGATAATGGACTGGAATTCAAAGAAGCAGGTTAACAGACAGAAGAGGGAAAGCTAAATTCCCACACACTGCTCGAATGTACCTTCCCTCTGCCATCCACACAATGCTCATTAGCACAGGGCAAGGCCTGACCTACAGAAAACCCAGAATAAGGCTTCCAGGAAAGGTCATGCCCTTCTCCTAGCTCATAACATTCTTTGCTCCTTAAGATTTATTACGTTTTAATTTCCCTGAACTGTCAGATGCTTTTGAAAAGGGGGGGGGGCAAGGCACGGAGATGCTCCCTGATTCAATGATAAATTCACGTTTTTAATCACTGGTCAGAAACATCACATCCTGGTTAAGCAGGTACCTATCTGTGTATTTTCCAACCCAGCCCTGAAAATAGCCACTTGGGCCTTTGCTAGGTGGGGCAAGCATTTCAGCAAAGTTGAGTTTAGAGAAACTGCAAGGAAGAACCCCTTCAATACTCACATGCAGTCTTCAAAAAAGAGCCAGGCATCGTAAGCTGGGCATTACAAGGGAAGTGAGGAGTCCGGGTCTATTCTGTTCTAAACTTCCCTTAGGGCTGGTTGGCACTAGCACCGTTTTTCCTCAGGGAGTCTCAAAAAGAAAAAAAAACTTCTAAAGCGGTATTGAGTAAAACCACAGGGACTTGCACACCTGTGACCGTAGCAGTTAGGAAAGTGGAGACGAAAGACTGCAAGTTTGACTTGTTTTGGGCAACCTAGCAAGAGCCTGTCTCTAAATAGTGCTAGGAATATAGCTCAGTGGTAGAGCACCTAAACCCCAGTACCATCAAAAAAAAAAAAAAAAAAAAGTTTTAAAAAAGTGAAACGTTACTACCAATACAGTCATTATAATTGCCTTAGTTTTTAAAATTATCACACCATGGACTACGAACAGCCATAAGAGCTAGTGTGTCGTCACCCTGCTTATGTCCATAAAAGCTAATCTATTTATATTAACTTTAGATTTCCTTTTTAAAGGAAATCTACAACACCACATATAACGTGGGATTCTGTCAGGGCAGGACCTCCTTTCCACTCATCTCGGCCCCGATTCCACTAAGGCTGGCGAGGCCCACACGCGCCTGCCGGCGGGCGCCCCAAGCCTGACCCCGCGCGGGGCGGCGGGAGGCCCACGGAGCACGCTGCTCCGGGCAGGGCGCCCCCGGGAGGGCAGCGCGGCCCGACTGGCGCGGAGGGAGGTCAGGGCGAGGGCGAGGGCGGGGGCGGGGGCGGGGGCGGGGCGGGCCCACGGCCCACAGCCCACGGCCCACGGCCCACGGCCCACACCTACCACGAAGGCCGGCGGGCCGGGAGCCCTGGAGCTCCCGGGGCGCTGCATGACCGCGCTTCCCCGACCCACCTGCGCGGACGGCGCGTGCGCAGGGGAGGGAGGCGGGGCCGAGAGCAGGCCGTGTCCGATTGGTGCAGCCGCACGTCGATCTCGCGGGGCAGGCGGCGGAGGAGCCGCTGCGTCCCGGTCTCCGGCGTTGCTACCCAGGTTAGGTGCGGTCGTGCTTCGGTGCGGGAGCTGGAGGCCTGAAATCCAAACCGATCACCTCTCACCTGCGCCCTGTTGCAGGCGCACGAGCGGGGCGGCGTAGGGAGGGAGGGACGGGCGGAGGCCCACGCGTGTCCCCGCGCAGGGCCGACGACGGGTGCCTGCGCTGCAGGGACGACCGCGGCCGGGAGGCCAGAGCCGCACACCCGAGATCCCCCGAAGCGGAGCGTTAACGCGATGATCCACGCACGTCCTTTAGAACGGACGGCATCCTTTCAGGCTGACTCCCGTGGCTGCGGTTTCTTGGACGGTCATCGTGAAATATGCGAAGAAGTGTACTTGAGGGCCTTCCACATTCTCCTTGACCGGCTGATGACCATGGGTGCATCTGGTGGCCTTTGCTCCTCTTTTGTGCCGCCCCCAAATGTCCTTAGAGAGACCACACTTGAACCTGGTGGCGCACGCCTGTAATCCCAGCACTCGGGAGGCTGAGGCAGGAGAATTGCTATAGGAACCTGCCTACGAGATTGAACCTGACCAAGAGGTGATGAGAATGAAAAAGAGACAGAACCAGGTTAAATTCTGGAGGGCCAGAGGTACTTGTCTCCCTTTGACAAAGAGCCCCAAGTGAGTGGGGCACCTTGGCTTTATAGGACTCATCTGCCTCCCTCCCTCCGAGGTACTTGTCCCAGTAAACAACAGAATCTACTTTCCCCTGCAATGTGTCAGCTTGCCTGCCCTCTTTTTCCTCAGTGCTCATCAAGGAGGCCAGTTAGGCCTCATTCTTCCCAGCTGGTCTCGCGCAGATTGCCCTCTTCGAGGCCAGGCTGAACTACTTAGTGGGACTCTACCTGGATACATAAATAATCTCACTTAAGAACAACGGGGGGGGGGGTGAGGACTGCAGTGCTTATGGGTTAAAACACCTTCCCTACAGGGAAAACGGCCTGTCTTGTCAAGGAAACAAGCTACCCCCATCCCTAGTAACTCCAGAAACCTGAGGCCCTTATCCCACCAATTAGCCTGAGCTAAAGAAAAACGGGTGCTCTGCCCAGTCCTGCAGGTGGGGTCCGGGCACAGCCACACCTTTCCTGCCCTTGGGGGCCAGGACCCCTTAGGAGCAGTGTGATTAGAAGCTCTCCAGGTGGCTGAGGGCTCACTGAGGACCTCACACTGAGGAGGTGGATGGTGACAGGACCACGGTGACCGGGCTGTGCCCCCTCTTGCAGACGTTAACCACACAGGGTTACACTGCTCAGAGCTACTGAGCAGGTCCTGGTATGCAAGTCTGTAGGCATCAATTCTGCAGCAAATCTGTGTGTGTGTGTGCGCGGTTCAGAGAATAGAACCTGGAACCCAGGGCCTCACACATGCTAGGAAAGTGCTCTCTCTACCACTGAGTACCTCCTCAGCCCTAAATCCTGCTCTTTAAAAGACTAAGGTTAAATGCAAAGCAAACATTCTATACACAGTATTTTCTGTTGTAACTAAGCAAACGTTTTAAATCTCTGTTTAAGCACCACTTCAGATGTGATGGTTTCTACTGAAATTGCATCTTATTTTCAAAGCCTGTTCTACAATTGGAAAGGCTTAGGCCAGATGAGTAAATATGTAACCAAATTTTCAGACTGACAAATGCAGTCTGAGATTTGTTTCCAGAGACCTGATGGTTTCTTGGAGCTGGTATATTAGGAATAGTTTCCTTTTGAATGATTTTGCTGAAAGAGCTGCAGACGGCTTCTGCCTCCCAGTAGCACACTGTTCAAACTGGGCTCGAGTATGTGTCTTACTTCCTGTCCATCTCCTGCAAGTTTGCTTTCCACTACCTTCCAACACACATTTAATTGGGAATCTCCTTTTTGCAAACATTCAGATCACAGAAACAAGAGGCACTGAAGAAATGCAAGGTGGTTTGGGCACTGTTCTAAAATCAAGAAAGGTGGGGCCTGAGATTCCTGTCACAGTAAAGTCTCAGCAAGAGGGACTGGGCTACAGGCCTCACCCTGACCCTGGCAAGGGACAGGAAGGGGAACACAGGATGTTGGCACTTGCTGGATTGAGATTGTGTGGTTTTATTTTTTTTTTTTTTGGTACTGGGGATCGAACTCGGGACCTTGCACTTGCTGGGCAGGCACTGGAACCACTGAGCTAAATCCCCAGCCCTAGATTGTGTGGTTTTAAATCAAAGGGAAGGGTAAGGAGGTGGTGGTGAAGGATGAGCAAAGTCACATGGGCATCCAAAGGGGAAGTAACAAGACTCTCCCCAGCTTTGGGCTCACTGCACAGGTAGTCTCTTTATTTTTTCATCGTTATTGGTGAATAATGGCTGTGTTCAGAGGACCCAGTGCTGATTCCCTGGAGCTTGCAGAGGGGCAGCCCAGCTGCTGTGGTCATGTCCTGTCCTCCAAACCCGTATCTTGGAGCCTAACCCCAAGGGCGTGGTGCTAGGAGGTGGGTTTTTCAGGAGATGGCTGGGTTGCAGGGGACACAGGATCAGTGCCTTATACAAGAGGCTTCTGGGAGTCCTTTTGCATTTTCTGCCGCCAGAGAACACACAGAAAGTACCTGTGAGGAAGGGCCTCTCCGCAGACATGGAGGCTGCTGGGGCCTTGCCCTTGGACTTTCAACCTGCCCAACTGTGAGAAATAAAAGTCTGTTGTGTGTGAATTATCCAGGATAAAGTATTTTGTTATAGCACCCTAACTGGACTACGACACCAGGGCTCCAAAGTGAAGAGCTACACAGCAGCCCCACCATGCTGGAGCCGGAAGTAAAGACTTGCTGCTGGTTTATACAAACAACACCCAAACACTTGCGTTACAGGAGTCACTGGGCCCAGGGTAAGAATCAGCTGTGTGCACCCTCAGCAAAGGCTGAGTTCAAGGACACTGACAGGTTCTCTTGACAGCCTGAGGCCCAAAGCTCCAGGTGTCCTTTCCCCATTTCTGGACAGAATGAACCTCAGCAGGACTGGCAAATGGGTGCTGCTTAGAGGTCAGGAGCATCTGGACCATAGGAGACTGTGTGTGGGGGCCAGAGCACCCCAGGAATAAACCAAGTCTCAAGGAAGCCCACCTCTGCTGGACAGTGCATTGGCATGGGGCTCCCTTCTACTCCCTTACTCTTTTAAAGGCTGGTTGTTCCTCAGCTGGATTTAATGTCTCATTCAAGGCCTGCAGCCCATACTGTTTAGAAATGTAATCTTTGAGACATGGTGTGGACATGGTCCCATGAAATCTGTCTTCAACAACACGTGTTTCTAGAATCTAGGCCTGTTGCGGAATTACAGTTGCTGTCATAGAACCTTGCATTGTGTTCCGGGGAACAATCCTGCATGGTATGTTCCTGACTCACTGGGTATGGTGACCCACAGCCACAGAGGGTCAGAGCGTCCATGAGGGTGAAATTCGGAGTGGCACCTCAGGAGAGCAGGGCCAGCTGGGATGTCCCTGCCTGCCTTCTCCCACAGTGTATTCCTTTTCCCTCAGAACACCCCCGAACCTCAGGCCATGGCTTTGGAGGTGACTCGCTCAGCCCCGAGAGCCCACCAGCCCTTCCATCTCTCAGCACAGCCATTGGTCATGGACGGCCCTGATCCCCTTTGGGTCATGACCTTGGAGGACTGTGGCCACCTCTGAGGTGTGGCTTTGGGAGAGGAGCCCCTTCTACAGGGAGCTCCTGGAAGCCACGGGCAGCTGTTTGAGGGTGTGAAGGGAGCTCCTGGGCTCGTGGGAAGATCCCAGGAAAGGGGCCTGGACTCGGGAAGTTGGGATGATGTTGTTCTGCACACACTCACGATTCGGTCCCATAACAGAGGTATGGGACAGCTCTGTGTGGCCCCATGGAGGAATCGGCCCTGCCCAGAACCTCACCCAGGGCAGCACTCATAACCAGTCTGCACGGCCAGGCATTCTGGAAGAAGCAGGAAGTCCCACTGACTAAGCATTTCCTAAATGCTAGGCACTTTTCAAATATTATCTCATTAAAGCCTAGCACAACATGATTGACCCAATCCCAGAGCCTGGACCCTGGCCCTGGCCCCACTGCAGGAAGGGATGAGGTTCCTGTCACAGGAAGCATTTAATTAACAGCAGCCAGACGTGCAGTATGGATTCCATGTGAGCATCAACCAACATGTAGGATGTTTGTCTTGGCCTGGATCCCCCAGCCCCAGTGCAGAAGCAGAGCCTGAGTCAGGAGTTTGCACATGGAGTGTTTCTGTTCCCTGGACACTGAGGCCATGAAGGAGAGGCGCCCAGCACCCATGGGCTCCACTGGGGTGTCCCCGTGAGGGCCTGGGCCCAGCCCAGGAGAATTGTCCACCTGACAGAGAGGGGAGGGGAGCCTTTGGTGTGTCTCTGTCTCTGTCTCTATATCTGTATATGTATCTGGGCAGCAACAACACAGGTATTCTAAGCCCTGGCCCTGCTAAGAGGCCACAGCTGCCTCTTGGCCTTCACTGTGGCTGCTGGGATGAGCTGGGGAGACTGCCTCAAGGTTGGGAGGAGGTAGGGAGAGACGTGGAACTGCAGCTTCCCACCTAGTGGACTTTCAGCAGGAGCCACTGTGGGGCACAATAGCTCCTGAAATTGTTCTGAAGTGATGACAGCCAGATGCGCATCGTCTGGTGTAGAGATGGGTGGGAGATGCCCTGGGAGCCACATGTGGGTGGGGCCAGCTTCCAGCTCTTTCGCTGAGCCCCACTGTTGGGCTGGCTTAGGCATCTGCCTATCCTAGGGAACAACAGGAGCAGCCAGCGTCCCATCTTCCTCCTGACACTATCAGGCCAGGCCGAACAGCCTCTGGCTCCGTGTCTGTCTTAGTCACTTTCCTCATCCCTGAGACAAAATACCCGACACCCACAGCTTAGGGGAAGTGGGGTTTATTTTAGCTCATGTTTCAGTCCATAGTCGCTGGCTCCAAGGCAGGATAGCATGGCAGAGGGGTGTGGTGCAGTGGAACTGCCCCTGGCATGACAGACAGGAAGCAGACAGCATGAAGGGAGGAGTTGGGAGGGAAATAGACCCTGCCAGGCCAAGACTCCACGGCCCTTCTCCAGCCAAGCTCCACCTCCCAAGAGCACATTTGGCTATAAATGGACAAGTGTCACACCCCATGATCCGATTACCTCCCTGAAGTCCCATCTGTTAGCACATGAGGTTTTGGGGGACATCTAGGTATAAACCAAAGCAGTGCCACGTCTTCTCCCTGACGCAAGCAGCCCAGGCTGAACAGCTTCCTGTGTTCGGAGTCTCATGTCCTCCTGACACGGACAGGAACATATGCCACACGGGTTACAGTCCAAAATCTCCTGTGCTCGTTAGCGCCAGGTGACGGATCTAACGTTGGGGACATACGCCCAAGGGTTTCAGCATTCCCCCGAGACCTGGAGGGGAGCGTGGTGCTGCCAGGGTGGTCTTGTGCTGGTGTGAGGTAGAGGCACCGGGTCCCACTTCTGCCAAGATTTCCCTGGGGCCCCTGCTGCAAAGTCACCAAAGGAAGAGCCTGAGTGCACCTCAGCTGGGCTAGGACCATGCCCGGGTGTGTTTACTGCCATGCACCTCGGTCCACAGCTGCCCCGGCCCCGGGAAGAGGCCGCCCGACTCTGGACGAGGGCCGGGGCTCTGACGTGAGGCCTGCAGCTCAGGGCCACAGTGGCCTGCCTCAACTCCACCTGTGCTGGTACTGAGCCCACGTGAATGTGCCTCCCTCACCCCATACCTCACTCCCGGGCTAAAAGGTGACTCAGTTAAAAGAGGCGAGGCCCTAGTCCCTGCGGTGCCTGGAGTGGTCTGCGTGGCTCGGGTTAAGCCCAGGGTCCAGGAGCTGGTCCGTGCGGTCACCATTCTGCCCACCCGCTTCTTGGGGGACCCCTTTGGAAGCTCAGTGGTTCTTTTAGACCTAGTACTGTCCCGTGGCCTGCTGTACATCACCCAGCTCCGAGCTGCCCTCTGTGCAGATGTGATCAACAGGTTGTGAACCCGCCATGGGACCTGGCCACCAAGTCAGCAGGGAGGCCAGGGCAGGCGTGATCAGACTGAAACCGCAAATATTCCTGGGCACTGGGGGAGTGCAGGCCAAGCCTTGGGGAGACATGAACGAAAGGCCACTTGTCCTTGCACTGGGAGCCCACAGTCTAGAGTGGTTTCCAACTGCAGGTCAAGACCCAAGTACCACAGGGTTGGAGTGCTGGCCTGAGTCTACCGCGTGGCAAAGGCGCCGAGCTGTGCGGCTTCGGTTGGCTTTGCCCACTGTGCTGGGGTGTGAAGTGCGTTTCTCCCTGTGGTCACCGCTACAGTCTGGAGGGAGCGGGACGCACTTACAATGCCGGGTGGCGTGTGCTGTCTCCATGAGGGGTCCTGTGAGCACAGAGCGGCCACTCCGGGGGACGGAAGCTGGGACAGGGCGAGCCAGGGCCAGGCTCTGAAGGAGGAGCATGGCTTCTTCAGCCAGAAAAGGCACAGGGTGGACTCAAGTGCTCCCCTGAAATCCCTGGGTGCTCACATTGAGGACTGATGCTGCTATGGAAGGGTGGGTGGATGGGGGTGCTGGGCTGCTAGGGCTTCTCTCCCGGGGGCCCCTACAACCAGCCTGCAGTGGATGGCCCCTTCAGAGCCTGCTAGCTTGGGAACGTCAGTGCAGCGGGGGCCACTGCAGCAGCGGGAGAGGGGAAGAAGGGCCCCCCGGGCCTGTGCATACACGGGGACACTGATCAGACTGAGTGTACAGATACCCTGGGAAGACACGGATGAAGGGCCTTTCACACACTCCATTGTCCTTGCAAGCTGGAGGAATGCTCAGTGGCCATTTCTCCACGAAAACACCAACTTTAGGTTCTAAAAGTGAATGACTGAACTGATGGGATGAACCTGTCTGTCTCTGGTGGGTCTTGGATTTCTCTGAACTCTCTGGCCCTAGTTCTCTGACCCTCAAGCTCAAGCCACCCATGGGACCAGAGCCAACCCCCCACACCTCCTGGTGGCCCGTACCAGTGGCTGCCCCCAAGGACGCTGGCAGGTGTGACCCTGTGTACCTGCAGACCTGCCATCGCAGCCCCCAGGCCTCCGTCACTGCCGGCCATGTGTCTGCTGGGCATGTCCTCCTCTGGACCTTCCTGCCTCCTCCTTCCTCCAGGCCCACGGAGCACGGGGCCTCCTTTCCGAGATGCAAATCAAATCCGGTCCCACCAGGAGGCAGCTTTCTGTGACCCCTGCTTTGGGATAGTGTGGCTGTCCCCACACTGACTATCCCCCCTCTGTGAACTGGTTCAAGCCACCCCTGACTCCACCCCTCTTGCCCCGGCTGCCTGCTTGCCCCGTCTGCAGGAAGTCCTTCTATTGAGTGCCCTCCAACTCTGACTCTAAATTGCTGGCTCCGTGGGGGCAGGGACAGGGTCTTTTTTTGTCCTCTGCCAACTCCTTGTGGCTGGCAGAGGCCAGTGATCATGTGAGCTGGTTGCTGGTGCAGGGCCAGGATACTGAAGCCAGGAAACATCCCAAGCAGCAGGTTGGGGAGGGGTGGCCCTCAGGATGACTGCTGGAGGGTCTTGCTAAGCTCCCTGAGAAGCAGGGCCTGAGTGGGCTCCTCATACTCGAGGGGCTTTCAGTGGCTCCAACTCCAGGGCTGCTCTGTGTCTGGGCAGGCTGGCCGTGTTAGCACAGAACACACGGCCATAGAGCAGTCTCCCCCATGGAGGAGGTCGTGTTCCTGCTCTACTCTTCCCTCGGCAGCTAAAATTCTGTTTATTTACTGGCTTTTAGGCTGCTAGGTCCACAAAGGCCTGGCCTGTGGGCAGTGCTGTGACCCTGGCCAGCCCTGCTGCTCTGAAACCAAGGCCAGATAGTCCTCCAGATCTAGAGAGTAAGACTGCCTACTCTGATACCCACTTCGAGACAAAGAATACTATCAGAATAACTCAAAATCTCCAAAGCGCTTCTTAGCTGGGTTTCATATAGGCCCAGGTCTGTACACTGGTTTGAAGCGTCTGGTTACCTCAGTCCGCAGGCATGGTAAAGTCAGATCATGACCCGTGCTCTCCCCGAACTTACACTATCTAGTGCTATGGTCTGTGGGCTGCTGGCCAGTGCCTCTTGCCTTCTGCCTTCAGCCTTGGACGTGCCGGGTGGCAGAGCACAGTGGACGTAGGCAGTACTGGACTCCTAGCTTCTCTGGAGCCATGCTGTCCCTGTCCAGGCCCTGTCACCGCTTGCCCCCGAGACAAGTGAGCAGAACAACGTTAAGGCTGTGCTTCTCGGACAGCCAGACCCCTGTGCCGACGGTGCTGTGGGTTTGCCTTTCCCAAGCAGGGAGACCCTCAACAGTCCCTCTGTAACGGAGCCTGGCTTGACTTCTGCAGTTCTTCAGAGTTCTCCTATTCTGTTAAAATGAATAAACCCTAAGCGAACAGGAACAAGTTAGGTTTTTTGTTGTTGTTGTTACCAGGGATTGAATTTGGGACCTTGCGCTTGTAAGGCAGGCGGCGGAACCACTGAGCTAAATCCCCGGCCCCAAGTTAGGTTTTTTTAAACAAACACTGCAATACCAGGGTATCTTAGAACATGTGTGTCGAGGACACGAAATGCTGCATGGGTGCCTGTCAGCATTACTGTTCTGCTTTGTGAATTATGACTGCAAGAGAATAAAAGACAGGAGCCAGCAGCACTGGACAGACCCTGCTGGGAGGAGGGACCTTGGTCCCTGGGCACTGCGGCTCCTGCCAGTCTGTCTCAGGCTAAAGATTTGTGCTGCTCCCGGCCAGCCAACAAATCCCAAGTCTGCAACCAGTCACTGACAGATCTGTTTGCTCTCTGCCTACCTGTCTTAGTCTGTGCCTGTGGCTATCAGTGAATGCTGCAGACTGGGTAATTTATGAAGAATGGAAGTTCATTTGGCTCATAGTTCTGGGGGCCAGAGCATGGTGCTGGCGGAGCCTCACATGGCTGGGGCATCACATGGTCAGATGGCACAAGTGACCAGGTTGGGCCTGTCTGTCTCCTTTTTCTCCCCTCCTCTTTCTCCTCTTCCTCCCCTCCCTCCTCCTCCTCCTCTTCTTCCTCCTTTTCCTCCTCCTCCTTCCTGTTGAGGCCAGGTTATGCTGGCACCCAGGCTGGCCCACGCACTGGACTCTGCCAGCACTTGAGCCTCGTGGGAAACATCAGGCTGATGGGCTGGGGTGTGGGGTGTGGTTGTCCAAACCAGCAGGAGCCAGCAAGTCTCTTCTGGGACTGGCCTCTTCTCCAGGGCTTCTTCCACACCGTGGATGCCGAGAGCCCATCGCTGGCCACCAGGGAGCTTGGGCTGAGGTTTGTGGCATGAGGCCCACAGGAAACTGCTTGCCTGCTGGCCTGGCTCACCGTTTCTAGCTGTGCCCTGTCTTGTTGCCTGGGCGCGTCTGTATTCACCCTCCACCTGAGTGAGGCGGGCCTTACACAAAGCCCCTCTGGCAGAGCTTAGCACCTGACCTTAGTGCTTCGGTAAGGAGGAAGGCGTGGGGCAGGTCAGCTCAGCTCAGCTTCAGAATGACAAGGCACAGTAAACCCAGAACCGAGGCATCTGGGCAGTGCGCTGCTCTGTGGCTGGCGGGCGTGGCTGTGGGGGAGACAGCTATTTTTGCCTTCAGAGGCTTAGCACTTCCTGCCTGGACATTTTTGGAAGCACAGGAAACATGAGGTTTGGCTAAGGGAAAGTGCTTCCCGAAATTGGAGCCTTCCACCGGGGAGTGTGTCCGGACATGGCTCCTCTACCTCGGCCCCCGGAGCGAGGCAGGCGAGCAGGATAGCAGAGCATCAGGACTGAGAAGAGGCAGCTTCCCTAATTCACTGTTTTCAGAAGGAAATACTTTGGCGTTTACCTAAAATCATGATTTTAGAAGGATGAATGGTCAAAGCAGCTTGTGACCTTCACAAATCACATGTGTACAAGTAGAACAGACATACGCGGAGTAAAACCCAGACAGCCGGGCTGCATGTGAGGAGACATTCGCACAGGCCCTGTCCCTTACCGTGGTCAGCTTAGATGGCACTGCCCACCTCATGGGGCGGGGAATGCAGTCCTACCCGGGCATTGAGAGCTGGACAAGGGCTGCAGGGTCAGGCTATTCCTGGACAGGCCTTTCCTGAGCAGTGGAGAAGACTGTTCTGGCAGCTGCTTTCCTCCTACAAAGCCAGTGTGGGTGCTGGAGCCTGGAAGCCTGGGGGTGTGACTGACCCTGAGCTGGGGCCAGAACAGAAGCTCCTCCCACCTCCTGGCCCTGCACCTGCTCCCATACATTGATACCTGCCTGCACACACCTGCATGTGCCCACACATGCCTGCACACACCTGCACACCATACCAGTTTGTCCAGTGGCTTCTCACCAATCCTCAAGACAGGGGAGTTGGCATCAGGGCTGGAGCTGAGCCATAGGGAAGGAACCTGTGGGACAGCTCTGGCTGGTGGTGTTCATGCCCTTAGAGGGACATCCCAGAGAGCGTGACCTCCTAACCCAAGCAGTGGGACCCAGCACCAGGGTGACACTGCAGGACCCCACTCCCTCCGCAGGACATCTCCCCCTGCTTTAGAGGGGTCAGTGTTTGCTGGAGCTGATAGCCTCCGCATGCATAGCTGGCCCCAGAGTGAGCAGGTCATTGTCTTAGGGTGCTGCTGTTAGGAACACAGTGGGGCTGCCCAGCTGCTGAACCTTCTGGGAGGACAGCGGCAGGACACTGGGTGGACAAGGAAGGCCTGGTGCCCACCCAACTGCCGGTGAGCACTGCTCTGGGCATCTCCTGAGGACAGCAACGAACTCCTCCAATGTGGCCTATTATGGGGTGGGGTTGTGGGCCTGGGGTCCTAGGAAGGGCCAGAGGGGTGGCAGGGCTTGAAGGTGGACAGGAAAAGGGTCTGGGAACAATCAGACGCTGGTGCCCAGGAGACAACAGCCGCTCTGGCGCCCCTTCGCTGGTCCTGGAAGAAGCAAGGACACCTGACATTCAGAGACACCACAGAACGCCTTCCTGTTGGCACCAGCTCACCTTCACTGGCCCGTGCCTCATTGGGCTCCACATTCCTGGGCCACAGCAGCCCCAGGGTCTCAATCTGCTCTTTGGAAATTGGGTTTGAAATCCAGATCCTGCCCCATGCACAGCCCAGGGAGCCCCAGGAGCACTGTGGACAGGCTGGGGGGTGACAGGACCCCTGCTCTTTTTCAGCACCTCCAGGTCAATCTATCTTTTTTTTTCAATAACCCTATTCGTGCTTATAGATTAAAAGTATCTTTTAAAACATTTTAATTAGCTCTCAAGTCATGTCTTTTCCACCTTGTTTTCTCTATGGCACAACTCAAGGCAAGCAGGAAGCCCTTGGACATGGTGGGAAGGTGCTGAATCCCACAGGTTGTGGGACAGGATGCTGGATTCTGGGGGCCCCAGAGGATAACACAGGCCCCAGCAGGTCCTGAGGAGGTGGCAGTCCCAGTGGCAGCATGGTGACAAGCCAGAGCAGCCGAGGTCAGGGTGGGCAGTAAGGAGGACAGGGAGGAAGCCCAATCAGGAAGGAGAAAAGTGGGAAATCTCACTGCTGGCCAGGCTGTGCTTCCCTCTGGGCCCTGGAACCCTGTGGGGTCCTCAGCTGCCCCATGGGGTTGTCAGCCCATCCAGATGGGCATCCTGGTCTTCCCCTGGTGACTCACCTTAGTGGTGGACACTCCTCAAACATCCCGAAGCCCTGGGCTGCCTCTCTGTTGGCAGCATCCCGCCTGGGTCAACAGTGCAACAGTGTGCCCCAGAATTTTGGAGTGATTTCTTCCCCTAACTCCTCCCGAGGATTAAATCCAGGGCTTTTGCATTGAGCTACATCACCAGACGTTTTTAAAATTTTATTTTCTATTTGGAGACAGGGTCTCACTAAATTGCTAAGTTGCCCAGGCTGGGCTCGAACTTGGACTCCTCCTGTCTCAGCTGCCCCCAGCCCTGGCATTATAGACATGTACCACCACGCCTGACTCTTCTTAATAACTTGTTTTCTTAATCTTAACAGCAAAACCTGATCATTCTGAGAATTAAAGACTTCTCCTGTAGTCATACTTCTTGACCATGCAGGCGATTTGGGGCGACTCGGCCCTGTTCTTCAGCAACTACGTACGAGGATCTGACATCGAGGATCTGCGATGTTGTTCTCCCCGCTTTCGTGGCTGCAGTCTCCACCAGTGACGCTGGCGAGCCCTTCCCCGAGGCTGTGTGCTGCTCCCCCCTAGGCCAGGCTGCTGGAGGCTACCTTAGTCCACCTCCTCACCTCCCACAGCACTGGGTGCTCCCCATAACAGCTGTGAAAGTGCAGGCCCCTTCTCCAGGAGCCCTACAGGAGTGCAGCCTCCAGTGGCACTGCCCCGGGAGGTCGGAGATGACCACCAGCCGGTGGTGGGAGGGGCCACCCTGCACCTCTAGGCCTGTGGACAGCAGGGCCTCTGTGTGGGAGCTGGTCTGGCAGGGGTGAGGGTGAGGGCGGGGCCCGGGCTCTGGGGCGTTGCTGACTTGTTTGGACTGGGTCGCCTTTCTTGGGCCTGACTCAAGAGCTGGGAGGTTCAGTCCACCCCACCCCGCGACCTGATGGTGGCTTTGGACGTGCAAGACTTCCCCAACCCAGTCACAGGGGAAGCGGAGAAGAGCCGGGGCTGCCTAGCCGGAGTCTGGGTCTCCACACCTGCGTATGGGCCAGATTAGGAGTCTCTGGTCACCCTCCCTGCAGCCTCGTGGTGGCTGGGAGACACCCAGCCAGTCTCGCCTGTGTGCTCAGGACTGGGCTTCCTCAAGTGCGCGGCCTTCACCGGAGCTGGGGCTGCACAGAAGGGCGCAGCTGCGTCACTACTGCCCATCTCGCTCACTCTCACTCAGTGATGTTCGGCCGCCCGGGTCCTGCCACCCCTCAGCACAGCATCAGCCATCCTGCCCTCGTGTCCCACAGTGGACCTCCTGCCAGGCACCACAGAGGGCATGGACACTGTGCCCGCACAACACTCTCCATGGTTAGCCACACCCTGTGACCCAGCCCCTGATGCCATTTAAGCCATAAACAGCCCTGGACCTGGAGGCCGTGGGACACAGAAGGGTGTGCACACAGAGACACGGTCACTGTGTTGGGGACAGGTGCTCTGACCCAGCTGCGTGCCCACCCACCGTCCTCTGAGCCCAGCTCTGCCTGAGTACTGCTTGGCAGGTGGAGCCTGGTCCTGCCTTTACCATCCCAGGGTGAGTGGCCCTGTCCTTGGCCTCCCTTCATGGCTCGCACTCTACCCAGGGCCTCCGGCCTGGCTCTCAGCCCCTCCAGCTGGGAGCAGTCTCGAGCTGCCTGCTTCCTGCCAGACTAAGGACAGGTCAGGACAGGCTGATGACATGGGTGGGGATAGCTCCACCGACAGGCCTCTGGTGGAGCTTGTTTGTGGCTGCCCCCACCCACTGGGCTGAGTCACCCAGGCGTAGGGCCGGCCGCCCACTGGCTAGCCCAGAACTGACAGCCAGGAAGGGCCTGCCTTGGGGCTCTCAGCTGGAATCTCGCCTGCCAAGCTCAGCTGGGCAGCTGCTGGGTTGTGACCACACCATCTACGGTCTATCTTCCCCACTTGCGGCCAACATCTGGACTCTCCAGCCTCTCCCAAAGACTATGTCCTGGGAGGGTCTGGTTCCATTCCGTGTGGGCACTGCAGAGTATCTTGAGCCTTGGGGGAACCTGATTTCTGAGTTAGCAGAAGTTGACCAGGCCAGGCACAGGATCATGGTCCCTCACATGTCTTGGCTGCCTGTAGGCACAGCTGGTCCTCAGAGCTGCCTTCCTACATCACTAAACTAAAGGCCAGGACGGCAGGGAAGAGCACGTTCTTCCTCTCGTTATGAACTTGCTGGAAAGTAGGAGTTTTGATGGTCTCTGGAATCGCAGCACTGTGAGTCACCCAGAGCAGCTGCAGAAGCCCCCACCCTCAGCTTATTCTGCAGGGTGGCTCCAGGTGGGCCCAGGCAGAAGTGCTTCTGGGATTCACACGCAGATGGGCTCAGCTGCCAGGATGGTGCCTGCCCAGCACAGCCCTCAGGCCCAGATCTCTGAATCCTGTGGCCTCCCCAGCTGGTTGGGGGGACACCGCCTTGTTAAGAGCATACAGAGGCTCCAGGTGGCCCAGGCCCGATATGAGGCCACGGATGTCATGCTGGGTCATACTTTGCCATGCTGAGGGGCATGGGGATTTCCTGTGTGGCTCCTTGGGTGTCTACAGCACCAGGACAGTATAGCTTGGTGGACAGGGCTCCTGCTCAATGTTTAGGGCAGAAATGTCATGACCTCTGCAAGCCCCAGTGGGGAAACAGTTTGGGGAATTGTGTGTGTGCATGAAACAGACGTGCAGCTCTCAGCACTGACGAGTGGCAGGGAAAGCCTTCAGCTTCGGCGAGGTTCTGAGGTTTCACGGCACAGCCAGGACATCAGTGGTGGCCATGGGGCGACACCCCTCTTCCCTAAGACAGCGGGATGCTGATTCCTCCTGGGCGTATTTGCTGTGTGTCTCTCCTGGGATGAGTAGGCTGGGACCACCTGAACAGTTCTAGGTGACTGCAGACCTGCTGCATGTAGAGGCGGACTGGCCAGACTTCACATTTGACCTCTGTCATCCGATGGCCTCCCCACACTCTACTCTGCTGTCTGTGTTCATTTCTCCCTGCGTCTTGCTCTTTGGCTGATGTCCTCAGCTTCTGCAGGACCTGCCACCCACTGTGAGCATCCTGCAGGTTCCTTTGGGCTGGGCCGTGTTCTTGGCCCTCTAAGACAGCTCTTGTGCTCAGCTGTTCCTTCACTGCAACTTTTCCTGGCCAGAGGAAGGACCTGGCCCCCAGCTTTGCCAGCTGCCTCGAGGGGGCTGAGTGTGGGCTTCGAGCCTCGCAGGCTCAGATAGACTCTGGCAGGTGTGTGGCTTTGGGGTGCCCGAGGCGGCTTAGCAGGAGAGATGCCAGTGCCCGGCCCCACCAGGCAAGGATGGCTTAGCACTGCGTCGCTGGTCTCACAGTCCCAGCACAGTGTGCATCCCACTGGCCATGCCTAGGGTCCACGAGACCTTCCAGCTGTCACCTCCAGGACAAATTCATTTTCTGATATGGTTGGGCCCCTCCTAAAGCTGCCTCCGTCCCTGTGGGGCGGTGTCTCAAGGGACTTCCAGTGACTGGCCAGTTGGGTCACTGCAGCTCCCCACCCTGGGGGCTGTGGTCCACTCATGGCCAGCAAGAGGGTGAGGAGCCACCAAGCCCAAGGTCGATGTAGCAGCTGGTGCAAACAACAGTGCCGATCGAGAGGGATAACAATACCACGAGAGCTGAGCCGCCTTGGAACCCCAAGGCCACACACCTGCCAGAGTCTGTCTGGCTCCAATCCGGGTCTGCGAGACTTGAAGCCTGCACTTAGCCCCCTCGAGGCAGCCTCTCAGCCCCAGCCACGCTGGCAGCAGCTGTCTCCCTCCCACTCTCCTCTGACACCAAAACCTGCCAGCACTTTAGGCTGGGGTGGGGGAAGGTGGGGACTCTGCCGGGTCACTGGGTTGTGGCGGGCTTGGCCTCCTGGGATGTGTCACGT
Source organism: Heterocephalus glaber (assembly GCF_053883595.1). NCBI lineage: Eukaryota > Metazoa > Chordata > Mammalia > Rodentia > Bathyergidae > Heterocephalus > Heterocephalus glaber. The sequence goes on along the minus strand of NW_028258173.1, from coordinate 155,866 downwards.
CGTAATTACATGAGGCACACTGCAGTTGCCAAACACTAAATTAGAAGCGTTGGCTCTCAGAGCATCATCTGACCAAAGTCACGATAATTATGTCCCTATGAGAAGGTCAGCAGTGACCTGGGGGGAGGCTGGAGACCGGATGAGTCGGAGGGTGAGGGCATGCATGTTCATGGGCATTCTCGAGTGAATGCTGAGGGCCAGAGCAGGGCCCAGGCCTGGCCTCGTGCTGAGAGAAAACCCTGGCTGTGTTTGGGGGAAAGTGGACGTTGTTCTTTGAGCTTCCAGTTTCTGGGGAGATGGAGACCTCCAGGAGGTGGCTTCAGGGGATGGCCACTTCAGATGCAGTAGCCAAAGGTTCACACACAGAAGCTCAAAACTACGGGCGTCCAATCTGCTGGGCTGCATCTGTGGCCCCCAGGACTCCATCCTGGGCACGGCGGGGAGCTCACTGTGCTGCCTCCACTGAGGGAGAGGTTTCTGTCCTCAGCTCCCACCTGAGGTGCAGCGGCTGTGACTCCAGCAACCCTACATCACCTGGAAAGAGATGTGAGGGATTCACAAACACCCCCACACCCCTGGCCACTGTGAACAGCCTGAGCCTCAGGGCCTGTGTGGACCGCAGTATTCAGAAAGGCTGAGAGAAGCCTCCAGTCCACAGCCCACCCCCCAGAGTCTCCCCAGTGTCGGAGGGGTCCCAGGAGTGTGCGAGTGTCCAATTTATGCACACACAGCTGAGCTGCAGATGTCACCCTGGCCCCTGGACATGGGAGGCCTCAGGCCTGGTGGGGTACCAAGCTTTCCGAGAGCTTATCAGGGGCAGGTGTCCAGGAGGCAGGTGCATGGGTGAGGAAGAAGCGCAGGCTCAGGCTGCCCTGGTCCACTCAGCCTGGACCCCTATGCCTTGGCCACCTGGCTCCAGGACAAGGGACTTACACTGCCCTCTGCTCTGCAACCTGAGGGGGGACCGAGCACCTTTACCCACGGGCCACACTGAGGGTGTGGCAGGGCTGCTGTCACCCGAGCCCACCGTCAAGCAGGACAGTAATGGCCCAGCCCTTCCTTAGCTGCCATCACCCAGAGTAAGGAGGTGGCATGTGGGCCCCCGATACTCCCAGACTCCCCAATACAGGGTGATTCTGGAGGGTTCCGGACTCCTGCTGTGCAGCTCAGCTCAGCTGGTATCCCGTGCATGCAGAGTATGCCCCAAACCTTTGCAGACACTGTGGGTAGCACCGAGGAGTTGGCTCTTCTTGCTGCAGGGGTAGGAGGGATGCTGCTGAGCTCCTCCTGGGTTTAGCCTGTGAGAGGCTCCCTTGGAGGGAGCCCTGTCCTGGAACAGTGCAGACTGAGCCCTTTCCTAGAAGAAGCTCTAGGGGTGTCCTCCCACCGGGGGTGACCATGGCCCTGTTGGATCAATGAGACAGCCTGGGAACCAGTTCTGCTGCCATGCCCACACCCCATGCAGGCCCACGGGTGAGGAAGAGTGGAATCTGGGAATCCCGAAGTGCCTGTGTCCCGGAAGGCAGGGAAAGGTTTCTTCCCGATGTTCTATGGCACTCTTCCAAGAACCCTGCCAGACAAATATCCAGTCTTACCATAGATTTTAAACTAGTAGACTTTTTTTTAGGTTTACAGGAAAATCAAGCACATAGTAGAGAGAATTCCCTCAGACATCCTTTCCCCCGGCCCGTTAACATCTTGCCTGTACGTGTCTCATGATCAGTGGACCAAGGTGGATACATTATAAAGGCCAAAGCCTACATTCCAGCTGTGTTAGTGGGTTCTGACAAGTGCACAGGGCCTCTATCCCCATGCGTCAGGCAGGTCCTCTGTGCACAGGGTCCCAGCAGCCTGGACAGTCCTGCAACAACTAGGGGTCAGGTCACTGCAGGTCCTTAACACTCAGTGCCTGCACTGGACCCTGTCTCCTTCCACAGAGCGATGGTATGGAGTCTGGCAAGTCTTCCAGGGTGGATGGGGCCTGGTGGGTGGTGTGCAAATGGCTTATTCAGCCCTGCAGAGCCCTGGGCAGGAGGTGCTGCTGGCACAGAAAGTGGCTGCAGTTTGCAGATGTGCCACTGGCAGCTCCTTCCCAGGCAAGCTGGTGGCTTCACTTCTGGTCTCCTCTCAGCACTTCTGCATCTCGGTACCTGCAGTGATGGGATGGGGCTGAGCTCCAAGGTGGTTTGGCAGCCTCCAGGCACTGAGCGCACAGGTGCGTCACTTTGAGTCTGGGCTCATCACTTGGTGTGCTGGGCAGGGCTCTGTTCTAGGTCTTGGGTTGGGTAGGCCGCCCTGCTACTCTGCAGTTCCAGACCCTTGAACCGGCTCCCCAGACCCCTCATCCTGTGCCAGCTCTCCTGAGGGCTGCAGCTGCCTGTGCCAGCTGCTACCCGTACATGAACTCACAATTCATGCCTCTCCCGGCCCCAGTACAGTCACCACCTGAAAACCTGGGCTTCCAGGCCTCTCATCACAGAAAGGTGCACATTACAAATCCACCCCCCTGCGCCACACCCCGGGGGCTGCTGGCTGCCAGCTGCTCCAGCCTGCCAGTTCCCCTGGCATAAGGCTCTGACCCAGGAAGATGCTCTTTCCAGCCCCACTGGAGGCCGGGCTGGTAGTGGCCAGGTGGCCACCTGGCACTGGGAGATGTTGGAACAACTCTAGTCCCCAGTTGCCTGCTGCTAGAAACAGTCTCGCAGCAATTCTGCCCCGAGGGGTGGGCAGTGACAGTGTCTAGGAACAGCCTGGGTTGTCAACCTGGAGTGGGGGGTTACTGCTGAAATCTAGAATAGGGGCCGAGATGCTGCTAAAATCCCACCGTGTGCAGGACGGCCCACTGCAAATAACCATCCAGCCCTAAACCTCATCTTTGGGACTGGGGAGGCAGCGCTAAACCGGTCGGAGTGGGACGCGGGCTGCCGGTGGCCACAGGTCCCCTGGGGCCGCGGCCTCAGAGACAGAATGCCCAAGCCTTTCTGCCCAGCCAGTGTGCTCTGCGACGATGTCCAGCTCGAGGGGGGCCTCCCTGCCCGCCCGTGGGCTGCGGGCCTCCACAGAATCAGCACCTGCACCAAGCGCGGAGTGACAGGGCCTCAGCTCCCGGGCTAGGTGTGGTCACATGGGGGCCTGGCCGCGCACCCCGCCGCAGCCCACAGCCACCCCGGTCGTGGGTCCGCGGAGGGTCTCCACCCTCGAGTATCCTCGGCGACCCTCCCCAGTCCTGCGAGGGGCAGCGCCCGCCTGTCCACCACGGGCTGCACTCCCCCAGCTCCGCGCTCGCCGGAGAAGCTGCCCACGCGGCGCCCGAGGCGGGGTTCGCTCTCCTGCTTGGGGCGGGGACAGGGAGGCCGGGCGGGGCGGGCACAAGGAGGCGGGACGGGGCGTGGCGGCCCGCGGGCCCGACCCCCAGTTGAGCCGGGACCGCAGGCCCGGGAGTCGCCTGCTCAGTCTCCGGCGGCAGCGGCGGCGGTAGCGGCGGGCGCGCATCTCCGCGCGCGGCTCCAGCGGCTCCAGCGGCTCCAGCGGCGCCGGCGGCTCCGGCGGGCCGGGATGGGCGGGCGGCCGCGCGGGGGGCGCGCGACGTGACCCGGCTGCACTGGGACCCCCCCCCCCCCGCCGGCCGCGCCGGGTCCAGGGTCTGCGGTGGGCGCGGATGCGGGCCGGCGGCCGACCCCTCCGGAGCATGCGGGTCGCGGAGCGGGTGGCCGGGGGGCGCGCGGGGCAGCCGGGGCCGACGCTCCTCGCCCCGGGCGCGGCCCCGCGGCCGCCGCCGCTGCTGCTGCTCCTGGCCGTACTGCTGGGCTGCGCGAGTGCGCAGTACTCCAGTGACCTGTGCAGCTGGAAGGGGAGGTGAGTCCGCGGCGCGATCCCGGCCCGGTGCCTCCGCCCCGCCCGGCCGCGGAACAAAAGAGCCCGCGTCCGGGTCCCGCGGGTGCCCTGGGCGTCCGGCCCGCGTACCTCGGCGTTGGCGCGGGCTCCTGGCTCCGGGCCGCGCGCGGTCCCTGTCCGGGGCGGCGGACACCTGCGCGCCGGCAAGCGCCCCCCCCCTCCCCGTGAAGGTCAGGCCGCCCTTGGCCGCCGCGCCCGCGGGTCCCGCGACCCCTCCCCCGCGCTGGCAGCTCAGCACTTTTTTCTTTAGCTGAAGTGCCACACGCAGAAAGGGGCGCGAGTCTCAGGTCGCCAGTGTGAGCGGGCGGGGTGCCGGGGAGTCGGGCGCCGAGCGCGCGGGTTCCGCTCTTCGCGGGCCGTTTTGTGCCTCGGACCTTGCCGCTTCGGCGTCTGTGGAGTGTGCTGCGCGGACGCGCTGAGGCTGCCCGCAGGCCCTGCTAGAGGACCCCATGAGGGG